>NW_017299817.1:779902-797598 GCF_001594075.2 Trachymyrmex cornetzi | reverse complement strand
AACGCACAAACAAAAACATAACGCGTGGTATTACATATCTTGGGTAATGCTAGTGCCGGCGATACTGTAACTTTGAAGCATTATAACTTGAAAAGTACTTCATGAAAAAATATTTCATTATAGCGTTTTGGAAAGCTCTCGACATCAACTATTAGATTCTTGAATCAAAAATAGGGTATTCCATTTTAAGAAAATCAATGTAACCTTGATCTGACCTTGGCTACGCAACCCAAGGTCAAACTGATAGGATCAGTAAATAGATATTTTTAAACCATATAACTTTTGTCTGAAACACTTTTCTGTAAAACTTATATTTCCCGAGATATTTAGGTGCCCCGACCTTTTTGGGACACCCTGTATATTGCATATAAGTAATTCAATACAGCAATTAAAAATAAGATTAAAAATAAAATCATACCTGATTTGTAATTGTAGTAGTAACTCTTTGTGTCTTTTGTTGAGAAGTATTAGTTTGTTGATTTGGTGGTTTTGGCAAAATTTGCGGTGGTTGCTTGGTAGGCTTACTCGTCGCTATTTGTATTTGCTGATTTCCAAATAATTGAGTCCTAGTCACCAGCTGAGTTGGGGTAGATTGATAACCCTGTGGTGTACCATGAATTATTTGCAACACCTGCATTCCTTGTTGTAATATGGGTGTATTAGGCCTAACCTAGAATACATGAAAAATAAAGGATGTTTAGATAAATAGGCAATTTAACTTTCTATTACTAAAATTGATAGATAAATAAAAGAAAAAAGATGTAGACTGCAGCCATCTATATACAATAGCTATAACAAGTTATATAAGATATCGTTAAACTCTAAATGAGATCTTCAATTTCTAACTGCAATAATGAATATATTCCCATGTACAGAGAGATATATAATACAGCATTAAATAAAACAAAATTAAAACATAAAAAGAAAAAATAAACTTAGAGATATTAACAGGTATTCCAACAAAATCACTAAAATATGTTATATTAAAATTGCAAAAAAAAAAAAACTAAATTTCAATAAGGAATTAGAACAAAGTTTAATTTCTAAATTTCTAAATTTTTGCAAGTATTCTTACCACAGGTGGACCAGGGCTACCTCCAGGTGCTGGGCTTCTATTGTTGAGAGAATTACTCCCGCTTAATAGATGAGGGCTTTTTGCAGGGGGATACGGGCTAAGTACAGGGCTCTGTATTTGGCTAACACTCATCGGACTCTGCATGGGGCTTTGCATCTGCATGTTAAAGTTACTGTTCGAAGTCGACGTGCTGACTGGGCTTGGACTATTCCGATTGGATTGTATCGAGTTTGAAGCCGGACTTCTAAGTAAAAGTCGATTAGGGCTAGGACTCGGCGTAGGTGGTGCTATATTAGACGCTGGACTTTTCAAGGGTATTGAAAACGGACTACCCGGCGAACTAATGTTTTGACCTTGAATATTTTGCATAGACTTAACAGTATTCATAGTACTGACCACATTTGACGGTTGTGTTGTGCCTGTTAATGCGACTGATGCATTTAACCCAGGGCTTATCCCCTGTGAATACTGTCGCTGTGGTTGAAATCCAGTTGACTGGGAGGAACTTAAAGAAGAAACATGACTCAATGACATGGTCGGTTCATTAGATGCGGATATATGTTGTACATTTGACGTCGATATATTTGATAAATTAGGGTGCATTGTACCAAGGTGCGGTATGTTTGTAGTGAGATTCACGTTCGAAGCGTGATTCACATTTGCAGTGGTTGCATGAATCGATTCACTGGGAGTGCTTGTGAATATGCTGGAACTAGTCAGAGTTCCAGAATTAGAGATTTGTGAGATTGTTGAGATGTTTGAATTAGGATGTTGCGATATAGCAGAGTTTGGTACATGTGCTATATTTGATGAGGCAACAATGTGTGGTGCAATAGTCTGAATGCTCTGTATCGTTTGGAATGGAAACTGTGCACTGCTAGAATTCAAACTAGTTGGTGTCAAACCAGTTGCCAGGGCATTTGCAGGTCGATTAAGACCTTGGTTTACACCAGAATTTATACTGGTAGTAGTTAAATTTGTATTCGGATTAATTGCAGATAAACCAGACACGCCGGAATTCGCGACAGTTAAATTGGTATTCAATGCAGTAAGATTCTGATTTACGCTCGATGAGTTTAGATTTGTCAAATTTGGACCGGTTAGTCCAGTATTTACTCCAGATAGCCCAGAATTAATATTTGTAGAATTTATTGTATTGAGCCTGTTTATCCCAGTATTTACTCCCGTATTAATGCTATTTAAATCTTGTCCCAAGTTGGACAAACTGTTATTAATATTGTTTGAACCAATGTTGGACGTTAGATTGGAATTGATAGCATTTAAATGATTCAGGCTAGGATTTATCGTAGTTAGCCCTGTGCTTATACTTGGCAAGCCCAAATTCAGCAGAGGATTTGATGTGGTGATAACATTGGATGTGAGAGATGTAAGACTGGTATTTAGAAGTGATAGTGGCAATCCCATATTAAGGCCCACCCCAAAAGTGGGGGTGGCCGGGGGTAGGCCCATACCAGTCCCCGAGGGATTTATGGTACTCTGATTCAATTGATTCAACTGATTTACGTAGACTATGTGATTTCCAGTTGCCGACCCATTTCCTTGCTCTTGTGGCTGCAAGAATAAGTAATGACATTAGAATGATATTTTTCAGAATGATAATCGATAAAATGTGCTCGCTAATAAAAAATAGCTTACATTATTTGATGTCTGTTGCAAAGCAAATGTCAGCGACTGGCCACTGCTATTCTGGGCTTGTAATTGTTGTAATTGCTGCAACTGCAATAAAAATGACACATAAGGGATTTTTTAAATAAGATCTATTAATTTTGACTTTTTTTGTATTTTCTAGATTTCAAATAAAATAACTGTACATACATTTTAACTTGGAAGGAGAGATATATAAAGAGATCATGTGTAGGAGCATCAAATAACAAGCAAATATGTGTTTCTATAAAATCTTACTTGTTGTTGGGTCAAAACAGTAACTGGATTATTATGACGCGCATTCGGGGAAGTTGTAGAGGATACTGAGTCCCCAAGAAGAGGGCGTGACTGAGGCTGCTGCATGCCCACGCAGCCCCTCTTTACTATGGGTAGCGTCTAGCCACCTATTCAGCTTATTTGGTTCTTTCCTATTAATACACACACACACACAAAATACTATTTCATTCATCTTACAAGTTCAGAGATCTATGAGAAATTATTTTATAAAATAAACGTAATATACAAATGACTGTAACTATCAGTAATCAGATCTTGATTTGTATGAAAAAAATGGTATATACTGAATAAAACCAATAGCAACTTAATAAATATAGTTTAATAAAAAAAAATATGTTTAATAAAAATATTCAAGATATTTTATATTTAACGATAAAAAAATCTTATTGAACCATACATGTGAAAACAGAACCAATAGAAAATAAAAGCCCATAATAGTCGAAGTTGTATCTTTAATGATTATATTTAATATCTGAGAAATCATTTGTTTAGCTGTTAAAAAAATGTATATTTCATTAATACACATATTTACCAAAATTATTCAACAGTTGCAGAGAGCAATATTTGCGTTTCGGCGCCACTCAACACGTCTGCGACCTACGTCTCCTGTTCCTGTCATGCATACAATTTCTTCCGAAGCTCAGGCAACACTGTGTCAATTCTAAAATATACTTGTATCCAAGTATATTGTCACCTTTAAAAATCTTGCTTCAGCACTAACCATTCGTGGCCATTATAGGCATTGCTTTGTAGTACATAGAAAGTAGTTCTCTCTCGAACTACTTTATCCATTAAAAAACAACTGTACAATTGCATTGTGGATATATCCTGACTTATATTTAAAGTGCATTTGCTGCAGGATCTTATCCATTTATAAATGTAGTGTCACTACATTTGTCCATGACAACACATTCGAGATATGCACAGAGAACGATATCAACAGTACTTAGCAGTAAGTAACAGTTCATTTGTGTTACACGCTATCCCAAGTCCAGGAAGTAACCCACAGACATTATTGAATACTTGTCAATTGACGTGAGTGTAATATCATAACTATATGCCTTTACTCACGAGATATCAGCCGGAATAATCGTTTTCTCTCAATAAAAATGTCGTTTACGTCGCTAAGCACACTAGGCTTTCTACTGGCACAGGTTTTGCTATCGATTTGAGTTCTGCAAAGAAAAAGCAGAGACTTCATTAACTATCACGAATAGAGTATTTACGCAAAAAATCAAATAGTCTAGACGCTCTCTGCGGATTCTATCGCGATGAAATTGGCCTGAATCGCGAGATTCTCGGGTTCGTCTTGGGGGGTACGCGAGAGATCTGGGAAACGGTGTAACATGTCACGAACGGACGAGAACCGCTATGTTTCGGGATAATGGTGATCTCTCCAGCTTATACGATAATTCTATGGGGCTGGGGGATCCCGGTGAAACATTTCGGGAGGCTCGTACGAGAATTCGCCAGCTGGAAACATATTTTGAGGTTATAACTATGCGCGCCTGTGTGCGAGATACGTGCCACACAAGCCACCAACACACGCATACGAATTGAGAATCACACACGGCTCACTCTCACTCACGGGTGCAAGCGGCGCGCGGATTGCACACAACAAAAGGCCCGACTGACAAGGCGTAAACAAAAGAAAACGCTGGGATTCGGGGAAAATCACGATCTCCGGTAGGCCGAGGGTGCCGGCGTGCGACGCGGCGACGCGCGCGTTCGACGGCCGACGCGCAAAAATGCGCGTAGCGTCGTGACGAAAAATTGTCAATATTACCTACGCGAACGCGGTTTTGCCACCCCGTGTTTTCCTCCTGGGAATTTTCACGCTCGCGCGCGATTTCGCTGCACGCGATCGCGCGTTCCGGCGCGATCCGCCGCACCTCGTCGAGAGGAAAACAACGCACACGGAGCACGCGCGACGACGATACTCCACTGAAAATAATAAACTTTTCAGTTACACGACAGTACCATGTACGCGTTACACTATTCGGTGGCAACGGCCATCATGTATTTGTCAAGGCTGCCATTGGCGCGGCACTATAAGGCCCCAGTCTGCGCCACTGGTGGCGCCCCGCGTCGAGGCGCCGCAACTTTTTGCGATCACGGAGGTAGGAAACGAAAGACAGGCATGCGAGAGCGTTCACGAGCGTTCGGAGAGAAAGCGAAATGCAACTAACGTACTGGTTCTTGCGCACTAACAGTACGCGAGATCCCTGAGATCCCGTACCGTTGGACCGTATGCGATCTAATAGGAAAAAAATATATGGCACGCTACTGTAGACTTTATTAAAAAATTGGGACTACATTTCTAGTAATTTTACGAATTAGTCCATTTCCCTATCAATATAATTTAATTTTAATATCATTTTAATTCACTTCTTGTTATATTTATTTCATTTTTATGTATTTTCTTGATATATTATTAGTTTAAATTTGTTATTTGTTATTAGTTTTTCTTGTTTCCTCTTACACTTTTATTACCGAATGTTATAATTTTTCTGTATGTTCTTGTAGGGCTTGCCTTGAAATAGCAATAAACATTTGTTTTTCTCTGATTTTTAGGATTAGGAAAGAATAGAAAATAAGTTAAACAGACAGATTAAAGTTAATCTACATTGGTACAAATAACTCGTACTATATATGTATATATATAAATTATACTGTTTGACAGACTTCAGATATACAAAAACAATATTAGGAATTTGTTTTTTTTACTCTAATTACACTTACTAATTCTAAAGATAAATTGACTTGATATTGACTTGTAAAAGATATATATTCGCTTTTTATTAACGCTAGGTAAGAATATTACAATATAGAAAGTTTAATCTATCAATTTTTATATACGAATAAAAACTATACTCTCTCTATCATTAATTACACTTTGAAGAAATTTAGGGTCCGACTACATATGCTACAACCGTCGCGTGGTCTAGCTTGCCAGGTATCATAGATATCTTCTCCAATGTCTTTTTTCTTCGAGATCTCTGTTCATGTTTTGAGAGTTGTACAAGGTGACCGTCTTTATGCTGTGCATAGTACAATTCCGTGTCTTCTAGGATTCGCCTCTTTGCTGCAGTTATACGTACCTGTGGACACAAGGCAGGGATTGATAAATATATTGCTCGATGAATAGACATAATAAAATATACTGTACATTTATATGAAGTCACTATTGGTTTAGAAAGAGTGAGGTAGTTTGAATCAAGGACTTGGACTGATAAATTTCGGTCCGGATAATGGTCCGAGGCTAAATCCAACTTTTGGTTCAGTTTTTTTACCGTAATAGTCACTGGGACTATTTCAATTTCGGTCCTTTTCAATGATTATACATCTGTAACAGTCATGAATTGTCATCATTGTTGTCGCTGAAAGGATTGAAACCGACATCGAAACCGAAAGTTGAGTAGCCTCGAACCATAACTGTAACAGGTCTAAAATTTCATTCCGAAATTTCGACTGGTTTGAATCACATTGTGCTCTCTTCCTCTTTCTCTTTTTTTCTAACGAGTATCGAGTTGAAGAGAAATGCTGATATGTTCAATTCATTCTAACGGAGTACAGATACAAAGATTAGGGAATGTGCAGTCTATACCTATTATAAATATATCATAAAATATTTCTATTTTGTTACCGCAAAGTCCAAAAGAAGTTCGCATAGATGTTTGGCACTGTTGCACGGCGGTCCTTCTCCGGAAACTCCGCGTCTCAACAGATCTTCCATTCTGAGCAGGGTAAGTTCGTGCCTTTGGTAAGCTTCAACAACTGGCAGATTGTTGCTGTTTACATTACTATTACTCGAATCAGTGTGCCGCAGATTTTCCGTCGATCTTCGACGAGTTTTTAATCTCGCATCGTGACTTTTCAATGTGGCATCAGTGCCGCTGTTGTGATTGGGCAAAACTGCAAATTTTCCAACCACAGGATCAAAATTATCTGAAATTCCATCGCTCGTCAAAAACACTATGTCGCCTCTCTCGACCTCTGTTATAGCCAGCGTCAAGTTGTTCAATTCGGGATTAGAACCATCTACCGGGCCTAGAGCTCCTAAGGCATCTCGCATGTCTCGCATGCAATGAATATCGTGAGATCCTCGCGTTATCTCTCTTACTCCAGTTTTCCTGTTTTGTTTTTGAATAAGAGACAATAATCAAATAACTCTAACTTATCTACTGTAATTTGTAAATATATAACAATGCATACCCTGAATATACATAAGCTAAACTATCACCAACGTTGCAGGTACAGGCAATATATTTTCTCTGGCATATATTTGTATCAGTACTTGGACTTGGCAGTGGAAGGATGGTGCATACAGTTAAGGTAGTAAGCATTCCTTGCTCTTGAAGAATCATTGAATGTGCTGCATGGAATGATCGAAGTAACGCTATAAATACATCCTTTGTCGTTGTCATTTCACTATTAATAGACGGACAAAATAGAGTTTGGTTCAAATATTCTATACTTCCATGAACTGCAGATCTGGCCGCTATACTCGCTTTTGTACCTGAAACTCCGAATTATAAGTATCGTTTGCAACGTTATAAATTAAAATAAAAGAAGGATATTAGGCCTGATTTCATAATATATGGTTACCTAAAGTTTAAAGGTAACCAAGAAGTTCATGAATGAATTTCATTGATTAATCTGTTGGTAACCTTTAATCTTTAGGTAACCATATATTGTGAAAACGGACCTTATAGAGGAAAAAACCAAATCTGACTAAACATAAATAAAGCATAAAAAAAAATTATATTTTTCTGTCAGTTATTTTCTATCAGATGTTAAATAAATTTCAATACTTAAAATTTAAGAGTATTCATTGAATATATGTGAAAAAGTTATAAATACATCTGTCAAACAAAACTTTTATTGTGCTCCAACTTTTATCTCTGCTTTTTAGTTTGTACATATATGTTTTAAATCTGTGTTTTTACCCCAATTGACTCCATCTGCAAGAGCGAGTATGGCAGAGTTTGGTCTTGCTACAACGCCAAAACAATCGGCTATTGGTTCTCCATTGCTGGTGTCGTTTGTAGGATTTTTCTCATACAAAGTAGTCGCAATTCCATATGCATTTTCGTGAGGATTAAACCAATCGGTAACTCCAGCAATTGTTATATTTGATGTTGTTGATCCTAAGAGAATTTTTGTATTTTTATTTTGCAACAAATGAAAATCTATTTCAGTAATATCTTTGCTTTAGACTTACCACTTCTATATTGCTCATTTTGATCTAACATATCAATGTAATCAATGTCAGTATCACTAATACTTAAATGTTTCTGTTGAAGATTGACTGCTGTAAGACCACTATCAGGACCAGTGTAGGCTGCAAATATTTCCTCATTTTCTTGAAAAACGTCAATTTGTTTGCTTGGCAACTCTTCTGGATTTCGGCCATGTAAAAT
Source organism: Trachymyrmex cornetzi (assembly GCF_001594075.2). NCBI lineage: Eukaryota > Metazoa > Arthropoda > Insecta > Hymenoptera > Formicidae > Trachymyrmex > Trachymyrmex cornetzi. Next base: position 789,138 of record NW_017299817.1, on the reverse strand, counting down.
TGGTGGTCCTTCTTGTTTTGTTTCTAGTCTAAGAAGATTAATGTAGACATATTAATTAGAATAACATATTATTATAGATAAGTAAAAAAAAGTGAAAATATTCAGATGTGACTTGTTTTTACCCATTGAGGTAGCGCGTGATGAAACAGCCACCAGGAAAATCCTGAGTTAATGACTGCGGGCTTCGAAGTGTCTGTTCCCCAAGGCCTATACTTTCCACAGCCCCAGCCAAGTTGCTGATAGACAATTGGCGCATGAAACCAGCAACTTTCTTCCGTAAACTTGGCATCTTTCAAAGAGATCCAAGTAAAGGTACAGCGATTAAGAATGTTAATTATTGTCTAACACTACTTCATCTGATGTAAGGCTCATACCATGGTTATAGCTACCAGTGACAGATTTCAAATTAAACCTAAAAATAAAAATATGTTATAAAATCTTCACAAGCATATAATGAAAGTCAACATAACATAGATAACTAATGGAGCAAATCAGTGTTGATTAATTCAAATAATGCTAATTTAATAAATGTAACAAAAAGAAATATATGATAGTTACAAAATAAACCAATTATTTTTCTAGAAACTTTTCGAAAAAATTTCTCATCAGGTTCAGTATCCTAAACCTGAGAATGTCCATTTACGTTGAATTTCTTTTCTAAGATAAAAATAAATTTATCAAATGATAAATTTATCATTTAATTACTTCTATATATCTCTTATTCTTCTATATATGCTTTTAATCTATATACAATTTAAAGGAAAAAAAATAGATTAATCTTTCTCTCTCTTAAATAAACAGAGTAAACAAACAAAATCAATTTAGATAATTTGATAATAACCACAACTTTAATTCGAGTGCAATACAAGATATAAATGCATGTATAATCTGGAGACATGGTAGTCAATTTATCATAAAACTGATTTATATATTTACATTCATGAAATCTATAGAATTTTACAAAATAAATTAGAAAACTGTCAATTTATGGTGTCTAGGTTGTTGGTTTTGAACTGAAGTTATAATGATCCCTTTAAACAACACGTAAAGAAACTTGATTGAATAATTGATCCTTTTGTTCATTCCGCAGTCATCTTATTAATAATTTAACGTGTCACATATTGTTTTTCTAAACGCACGCGTCAGGCCAGACCAAGCAAAACGGAAATGACAGGACAGGGTCTGAAGAGAGACGTAAAAGGTTCTGCCAGGGCGACTCCACCATCCGTTTGTAACATACGTGAATAATGAGATAATTACCTGGGAAAATTCTCACTGCACAGGAATGAGATCACGACGCACGCTGCGCGAGAACGTCGTTTTCCACCTTACCGCCATATTGGGACGATGTGTCAATAGCAGACTGACCGACCGTTCGCGATCGACGCGCGCGGCCTCCGCCTCCACGGAATGTCTGATACTCCTACTTGCTCCTACTACACACATTGGCCACGTTTACACCGTGCGATCTGCTCTGTACCGTGACCTAAAGTAGGCCTTCAACTAAACATTCACATCATAATATAGATATAGATTTATGATACTTTTGGAAGGCCACGTAATTTAGTCTTGTGTTTTCTGTGAATGCGTTTATAGTAACATTATTGCAGATTAACATATTGCAAATTAAATTGTTGCAAGTTGTGCTTATAACTTGTTTTACAATATATTACATACAATTGCTTGTCCCATCTATCAGGATATAATTTATACTCTACATGTTTAGGTCGATTTTAAGTCTATACCTGCATTACATGCGTTACATCTCGTTAAACAGTTTGGATAGATTACTTGAGATTGTTGAAGGATCGAAAAAAGACCTCACCAAAAACAGGCTGGGTTGCTTAACAAGCGTTTATACTGTCATGCAAATTGCGTTGTCCTATTTACTTGTGTACCTGTTTTAAATTCATAGATATTTCATTTGGTGCTATTTCAATCCTCCCTAACTGGATTGGGGGAACAGGCCCCACATCCTTTGGATGCATTCTTTAATATTTTATTTGTAAATTATATGAAATAATAAAGATATTTATTGTACAATAAAAAACTGATTTTTAATATTTTTACATAGGTATTTTCATATTTTGTTATTATAAAAGAAAAAGGAAATGTAATTTTTTAAAATGTAAGTAAAATCTTGTATTCCTCTCTATACTGACCATGCCTGCTAATTCTTTGAAAATTATATGTAAATAGTTTATTCTTCCTTTATCTCTCATTAGTAAAACAAAGATAGCATAACACAATAACAATGGGCGCTTTTAAGCCAGACAAAACTGCTAGCATGCTCGCCAAGCGATTGAATGGATGCGATTGGTTGGATCTATAAATAACAACTAATTATATTCATTTGCTTGGCAAGCATACTAGCCGCTTTGTCGACTTTAACGCATTCGTTGAGAGCATTCCCTAAATGCAAATCCAATTACATTCATCTTTGAGCACTACAAGCGCCACGTCCCTCACACAATCATTTATTTTTCTAAATTCTCTAATTCTCTAACGTTTAAGATTTTATAGAAAACAGTATATATATTGGTATTTAGTAAGATAAAAAAAACTTTAACTTAAAAAAAGTTAATAAGTATAAAAATAACTACATAAATAAAGTTAATAAGCATGAAAGTAACTACATGATGTTAAAAGTTATTTATAACTTTTATTTAACTTTTAACTTATTAAGTAGTTACTACCATTACACTGGAAAATAGATTAAAAAAGTATGTTTGGCACATAAGGGAATATCTTGATATCAAATAAACATAATTCTACATTAATGAAAAAAAAACCCATAAATTACATAAAAATTATTGAATATATTTTTCCTAATTTACTTTAAAATAATGTGCTTTTCTAGATCTTCTTTATTTCTATTCATATTAAACAAAAAATTATAAAAATTATATTAGTACAAATATGATGTTATAACAGTAGTTATTTATTATATAATATACGAGATTGTAAAATTAACAAAACACAGAAATATTCTGAACTAAATAAAATGTGTAACACAAACTGTAGAAATCAAAGCCTTAAACGGTCTAGCTGGATCTTAATGCTATGATTCTTATGTAAATTTATATACTATGTATGTAGTCCCACAGAAACGCACGTCGAAAAATTTTCGGTCTTGAAACGCTAACTCTACTAAACTACCGCAGTAATATCACGAGTTAAATTGACTAGCAATTTAACAAATTTTTGATGCTTATTCGCATCTTTGAAACGATCTTAATAACGATGAATAACGTATTAAAATCTGTAAATAATTAATTCTTATTGCGAAAAATATTACCTCGGATATGTATATCTCTTATCAACAATTCAATAATTTTTTTTAATTAAAACAAAATGCATTAAATCCTATTCTACAATGTACTTTTTGTTTTCTATTTTCTGCTTTTTGCTATGTTTTACATTTTGTCTTTTTGCTTCTTATCCGGTTTTTTGTTATGTCGCCGAGATAAAAGTTAACGAACTTCGAAAGAAACTGGAAACACGTAGAAAGAAAATTGTCGATAAAACGGTTGCAAAGGGGGAAAAAAGCAAGAGGTAAAAAGCAAGAAACAGGAAATAAAGAGCACATTGTAGAATAAGCTTAATTAATGTCCATACAATTTAGCTCTCATACAAAAAAAAACTATATACAAAAGTATTTTCTTTGGCAACTTAAATTGCATTAATTCTATATCTTAACAAAATGAAATATCACTCACATCATGAAATTATTTTAAAAAATCTTCATATTACTCCTGACGCTAACCATATTATATTAATACTTAGAAAAATAATGTCCTATATATTACATATCTTTAAACATTACCAACACTTTGATTCTCTTGCGTGGCTAAAAAATAATACGTAATATATTGCATACATTTTGTACAAAGATATAGTTATTTCATACAAAGATATAGTTATACATAACATTTCATTAGCTTTATACCTTTGTATGAATATTCCAAAGCTGTGGCTATAGTTCTCATATCTCCTTCTATACTGCGTGCCCAATTTTCTGCATCTCCAATTTCTTTTAAAGAGCTTGAGAAAGATTCTACCAAATTCAACCATAATTGCGTTTGTTTAGCAAAATTGGTTGCACTGTGTTGTAGTTGCTTTGCTTCAGCATCTAGCTTCTTTTGATTTAAATATGCTTGAGCTACACTGTAACAATAACAGCAAAACATTAATCGTATATACATATATGTGTATAATGTACATATGTTTTTAAAATTAAATATTATGTATGTGCAAATGATAAAGCTTGTTTTTATCATTAAAGTCAGCAGCACACGATGCTTGTTTTCTTGCTCTGGATTGCTAGCTAGAATAAATTCTTACCACTATATTGACTACGATGCTGACACTGAGTATCACAGTCAGTACAATGGTAAGATTCTAATCCAGCTAGGAATTCAGCAGAAAAATAGGCATCAAGTGCCACAGGCTTAAGATATATGAAACACAGGTACATATTCCACCATTTATACATGCCTATCTATGAATTAGATCAAATCATAAACAAAAATTTTATTTACCCAACATTCAAGTGATCAACAAGGGCTTGTGTCAGATTGCTTGCAGCCTGAACGGCATCTTTCCGCTTTTGCTCTGTTATTAAATCATTTCACACGTTTTAAAGAGATTATAGTTAGAAATCATAAAAACCTTTGGCACAGAATTAAATAATATACATATCTTACCTTGCCTTTCTTTTCTAACAGCTTGCTTGCTCTGATGTTCTTTGACGATTGCAGATAACATTTTTGATAGTTGCTGCCTAAAACTGTATTGTTTCGTGTTGATTATTTTGTACTTAAAATAAATATATAACAATCATAACTTTATTGCATTTACAAGTTGGATTTGAACAATGTTTAGGTGTTAGCAAAAGGTGAAACACGGTATACAACTGATGTAAGGTCTAACCAGAGAAATTTGAAGTAATTATATAACCATTATAATCGAGATACTGTTGCGTTTTCAAATTAAAAAAAAAGGAAGAGAAAAAACGAATCGTCGATTACCAAAAATCAATTGTAATTAAACAACAAATATGACAACAAACCTGTCTCGATAGATGCGCTATATAAACCAACATTCTACGTTTACACGGCACGCTTTACCCCGGATCTACAATAGGGTTTTAAGCCTTAAGCCATAAGAAATGGGCGAATCACAGTCTCTTATTCTTCTCGGATTCGACTGTAATTGGTCAGTTTCTTACGGCATAAGGCATAAAATACCTATTGTAGATCCGGACTAAAGCGGTGTGTTATGCGTTATGCAAGAGTCTGTGCTCTCCGCTTTAGTCCGGATCTACAATAGGTATTTTATGCCTTATGCCGTAAGAAACTGACCAATTACAGTCGAATCCGAGAAGAATAAGAGACTGTGATTCGCCCATTTCTTATGGCTTAAGGCTTAAAACTCTGTTGTAGATCCGGACCAACGCTGAAGTTATAACATCGATGTTATGAAATTGGCCAATCATAGCTGTTCCTCTGAAGAATGGAATGACTGTGATTGGTCAGTTTCGTAACATCGATGTTATAACTTCGGTGTAAAGCGTGCTGTGTAAAGGCCCGTCTACAATACACGGAGTAAGAAGTAAGAGTAAGAAATTGACTAATCACAGTCATTTATTCTTCTCACATTCGACTGTGATTGGTCAATTTCTTACTCTTACTTCTTACTCCGTGTATTGTAGACGGGCCTTAAAAGAACAGGCCTTATGTATTGCAACCGGAAATAGCACTTTGCAACTAAAGACCGTTCTACAATAAGTTGCAAACACCCCGTTGCCAGTGATGTTCCGTGTGGGAATAAAGTGACGCATGCGCACTAAGCAACCGCTATGGCTGCTCAGTAATGTATATATCTTGATAGGATCTGATGTATCTTTAGGCCCCTAGCAAGGTAGGAAATATGAAGGGAGTTACAAATAGAAGAAAGTTCCTTTGAACAAATAGAATAAATTGTTAATACAAATAATAATAGAGAAATGTATATGTTTTACGTCTGCAGCTGATTTATTACGTGAATACCAACATTCGTTGCGAGAGTAAGGAAAACTGCAGAAAACCTTACTAGTATTCCAACAAAAACATCGTACATAAAATATATAAAACGTGTGAACTTTATATAATACTTAATAATAACTAATACTTAATAATAATATATAATACTTAATAATAATATATAATACTTAAATATTAGGACAATATACTTGTAAATATTAATATAATATGCTTATAGTTAATTAAGTAGTTACAAAAAATACATTTATAAATAACATTTTTTTCTTAATATAAAACATGCAATTACAAAATCTTATATATTAATACATTTAAAAAAATATAACATTTATTATATATATATATACATACATAACGGAGAGAAAGTTTGCCGCAATCTGATGAAATGGAGGCATTTCCAGGAAGTTACTACAACAAAATAATGTACTGGTCAATAATAGACACATGACAAGTTTGCCTCCACAAATAAAAAATAAAAATTCTGATGCAATTAACAATAAATAAAAATATTATAAAAAACATGAAAATAAACATTCAAATATAAAAACAAACATAAAATCTACAAATTGCACTCGGATGCATGTACATATCACAAAAAAAAAATAAAGAAAAGAAAGAAAGATCTCTAAGCGAAAGGAAGCCCAAGAATTATTGCACTGTATTCATGCATTAATTTTGTCGCGTTAAAATAACATCAATAAAATATCATTAGTTAAAATTGGAATAAAAAGAGGAAGTGCATGTTAAATAATATCATAAATACATGCGTCACGGAAATAAAGAAAAGGTTTCCAGAAATGTTACATTAATATATGTGAATATTGATCAAATATTAAAAAACGAAGTTAAATTGTATTAACAATACAAACGAAAGTTATAATAAAAACATGCATAAGCTTTTAAATGTTCTATTGTTCTTTATGTTGTTGATTGGTGTCGGAATTAGAAGACAATAAATTTTTATGATTGTGCAGTTCTAAATGTGTAGAATCTACTTGGAAAGTGCGACAGTCAACGTTATGAGCTTGGAAACTCGATCGTACTTTGCATACTGCGTCTAAACTGGCTACATCTATTCGATTCCTCTTTTTATTCTTCACATCTGTAACAATAGAAAATATTCTCTCTGCTTCGGCATTAGAATGTGGAAGTGACAGAACTGCATTTACTAAATTTTCTAAATTTGGAAAAAACGATTTATTATTGAGTTTCTTTTTTTGAAAAATAGTCTTCCACATTTCATCAATTTCTAAATTAGCCAAAAGAGTTTTATTCGCGTCATCAAATACAATAGGTAGCATTCTCCATTCATAAGCTAAAGCCGTAATATCAGAAATTTGAAAATGTCTTGCTGTATTTTTTAAGTCCGGAAAGGTGAGCCTACTTTCTTGATGCAAAGCTATAGTAGGATCTAAAAATTTTAATTCTCGAAAAATGTGATTATTATAAGGCAATCGCTGTATCATTCCTTCTAATGCAGTTATATAAAAAGATAAGCAGGTAGTTTTTAGTTCTATTACAAATTCTGAAGATTCTGATTCTAACAAAGATTCACATTCTGGACCAACATAAATTGAATGTGAAGGTAAAAAATTTTGAGGATTAATAATGTCCATAGAAATGTTTTCTAAAGCTGTAGGCAGCAAGAAATTGAATCCCATCTGCTTTATCAAATGCTCACTAGTTTCAGCTAATTTATGTATTAAAATTTGTCTTCCTTGAAACAAAGCATTAAATTCATTAAAAGATTTCAAAGTATATTTTAAAAATAACATGTAAGCTTTAATTTTATTGTCATTTAAAGTATTAAAGATAGTTATTGCCGAGTTATTTCTATTTTCAATTGTTTCCAGGTGGAAGTAATGTTGCAAAACTTCCCAGTTATCGAGAAGTCTAGAACACACTTCTGCAAGACAAGCCATCTTGTACCTGATAATTTCAATATTTTACGTGATTCGACTCCAAAAAAGTTCTGGAATTCACACAGGATAGCTGATCTTTTTGCGCTTATTGAGAAATATGTTGCAACTGCGTGTAAAACATTTTCACATGCATCCGGCAATTTCGAACAAGCTTTGCTCGCAATAAGAGCTGAGGAATGGCAAATACAATTTAATACAACGAGGGCCGGTACCTCTTTTTTTAATCTTGTTGCAAAAGAATCTCGAACACCTATCATGACTGAAGCATTATCACATGCCATTCCTATAATGTTTGATAGAGGTATTCCTTTACTTTTTAAACATTTTTCAAATGCACAATATAATTTCTCTGCAGTACAATCTTTTGCATCTAATGGAACTAATTCTAATAATTGAGTTATACATTTTTGAGTCTCTAATGATACATACTTTACTAAAATACAAAGCAACTTATCATTACTGATACTTGTGCTTTCATCAATTAAAATGGAAAATTTCTGACTTTTTAAATTTGTAATTAATTTATCTGTTTCACGTTTTACAACATTTTTTATTATTCGTGCGCATTTTGTTCTTGATAATTTGAGATCATTAACTACCTGTGGATCAGAACAAGTTTTTTTTAGTAAAGGGACCATGTGATCTATAATTTGGAAAGCGATATTATGTTCCGCGTAAAAAGCTGCTATTTGTATCTCGGCTGTTTTAAGTTTTTTAACATGGTCCTTATGTGATGAAGCAGATGGTGTGACATTACGGTTTGTCATATTCTTTACATGTAATTTAGTTTTAGAATGTTTTATCAAATCTGATTTGCCACATAAAAGAACTTTATTGCAAACCGAGCAGAGAGCTTTTTCATTATTTTCATGTGGCATTAACCAATCCTTAAAAATATCAATACGTAACCAAGAGTCCTGGAAAATTTTCAGTCTTGATCTTCTTTTCTTTTCTTCGCTGTTGATTCCACTTGTTGACGGCTGATCTGGTAGATCCATCTCTCTCTCCATTGCTAAATATTTATTATAAAAATATCTGAAATAATAAAATAACTGTAACTTTATCTGCATAATATAACGCATTGATTAAAAATTCCAAATTGTGAGATTCCCAACAATTAAAAACAAAAAGCAAAAATGTGCTAATGGGAATCAGTACGATAAACAATGCGCAATAGAAACCCAGACAGCACACAATATTTATAAAATATTTACAAAATATTTATAAATATTTATAAGATTTATTTTAAATATTTTGTAAATATTTTTGTGGT
>NW_017299817.1:779357-779642 GCF_001594075.2 Trachymyrmex cornetzi | reverse complement strand
CTTTACCGATGTTCTCATTCTAAAGGTATACTCTCATTGGATATCGCGTGTCGCGCGCGACGAACATCGCGCTGGTGTGCCGGAGCCATTACTCCAATACGTTTGTTACAGTTAGTACTATGGTACAATCATGTTGAAGCATTTTGGAGTATACAACGCGAACAAACGTGTATTATCATAATTTTCTATTGCGTATTTGTTTATTTGTGCTTTTTGTTAAACAATGATTACCTACCTCTTGCAAAAAATGCACGAAAATTCGTAAAGACTTCGAGCCCTTTACGG
>NW_017299817.1:778899-779302 GCF_001594075.2 Trachymyrmex cornetzi | reverse complement strand
ATACGTCCGTGAAAGCAGACGACACGCGACTGTGACGTCAGCTTACGCATGCGCATGAACATTCCCATGCGAGAATAATTCCCACATCACTGCCCGTTGCCAGTCGCAAAGGTTGGCAACTACTAGTTGCAAAGTGCTATTTCCGGTTGTACTAGATAGTCGCGGTTGCCAACGGAGAGTTGCCCAACTTTTAACTCCTTGGTAACAGCAACTGTCTACCGTAACATCTTAGCCAATCAAATATTGTGTTCGAAAAGCGCGAAGAGAAAATGAAAATTGTTGTGATATATCGGTGGTGTTTGATTTATTTCATTTCCATTTCGAGAACATCTCGAATATCTATCACATAACCTGCTTGATATATTCTCTTCGATTTTTCGGCTACAGCAAATAACGACGGACG
>NW_017299817.1:776331-778790 GCF_001594075.2 Trachymyrmex cornetzi | reverse complement strand
GAAATTGACCAATCACAGTCGATTATTCTTCTCACATTCGACTGTGATTGGTCAATTTCTTACTCTTACTTCTTACTCCGTGTATTGTAGACGGGCCTTGACTTGCGGCTTATTGTAGAAGGCCTATTAAGGCGATGCTAAAGCCTTCTGTTTTACCACATTTCCATTCGGTGAAAAATCTCTGTATTGGATGTACGGATTGCAAAAGTATTATTACTTAAATTAAAGTACGCACAAACAGGACCTCAGCTGCAGTGGATTTCATGCAAAAATCGAAAAAAAGTTTAAAATTCGTTAAAAATTCACTTACTTTTGGTTCGTACAGCTGTCACATCAGGGTACCTATTATGGTAATAATCGGAATGGATTCCGATCGGAAAAAAAATTATTTCGTTTTCTCCAGAAAACACAATAGAAATCTAGGGAATAATTGAATAATTTCGATCGGAATCAATGCCGAATATTTCCATAATAGGTATCCAGATATATATTTACTTGATATAAAAGTTTTAGAGTCCATATCTTGAAAATAAGCGTGCAGCTGAGGTCACATTATTGAAACGAACGATACCGAGTTTGTAGAACTAATAGCGTTTTCGACCCGATCGGGTTTGCACCAACCTGGGTTGGATTAATCTTTCCTATTGGTTGATGTCACGCTCTACCAATAGGGGAGCGCAAAACGCCATTAATCCAACCCAGGTTGGTGCAAACCCGGTCGGGCCGAAAACGCTATAAGATTGAAAGTCTAGAAAAGAAATATTTCCACCGAATAGAAAATACGTGTATACAGGTGCTTTGCGAAGACTGGGGGTGCGTTCCGTTTCTCGTATGATGTGCATAATGCATCGTTTATCCTTGTTGCTCACCAAATGTTAAACAAGGACAATGGATGCATCGTGCACATCATGCGCGATACGGAACGCACCTTGCGACTGTCAACAGACCCGAAATCCGTGTAGCAGTAGTTGCACGGTCTTGCGATAGATGGTGCTGGCATATGTTAAATAAGAACAGATGTATGTGTTTGAGTAAGACAGAATAATATATATTATATAATATAATGAAAAACTGAATCAAAGATGTCACTACTATTATCGAATTTGGAATTAAAAAAGTTTATACTATCGATTTTGATCGAGTTGGGTAATCAGTTTAGCATCCCCTTGATCGTGGTTCAACTTATTTCTCATCTTTTTCCAATTCTAAAATTAGAAAGAGACAATGAATAAGTTGAACCTCAGTTATGAGTTAACCGTCAGTTATGGAACTGGGCCTTATGCCCGTTTCTACCAATGTGGATGAACTTTAATCTCGGTTCAACTTATTCTTCACTTTTTTCTTGTTTTTAAAACTAGAAAAAGATGAAGAATTAGTTGAACCGAGATATTAAAGTTAAACTGCATTGGTAGAAACAGGCATAAATGACGTATATTCGACGTTAATTTTAACATGTCAATAAGTCTTTGCAATAATGACGTGATGTAGACGTTAAATTTATCATATATGTATACATATATAAGTAACTATAATTAAAGAATTTATTATTAATGATGTATATGCATGTATACAGGATGTCTCTAGAAAAGCCGTTTGAAATATCTCGTTACTTATTGATTTTATCAAAAAATGTTTCAGATGAAATTTATGTATATATATTTATATCTTTTAAAGTAATTTTGAAAATATGTTCTATCTGCTGTTATAGTAAATACAACTCTCATATAGGATATAGCTTTTGCAGATAGACGCAGAAACATTTGCATTTTTTTATTGTAAGATGTCGGTCATGAGAGTATATAATTTAAGAGGAGCTCCCCAGATAGCACACAATATTTACAAAATATTTACAAAATATTTAGAAATATTTATAAGATTTATTTTAAATATTTTGTAAATATTTTTGTGGTTTTAGATTGCACAGATCATAAATATTTATTATAAATATTATGAAATACTTATTAGAATAGTTTTAGTAAATGCTACGAAACTACTTAATGAAACATTATAATCCAAATAAAAAGTACTTATTAGAAATATTTATTTATATTTATCATAAATATTGCATAAAATATTTAGTCTATTTTAATAATATTTCGAATAAAGCTTTATATAAAATATATATAAAATATCTATATAACATTTCAAAAAATGAATATTAATAAATATTTGTCATAAATATTCTGTGCTGTCTGGGTCGTGCGCATTATGTAAAGATACGTTCCGAGTTACGCATGAAGTACATTTATGTGCTAATCTATACCTGGGCAGCTTAATCCTGGTAAACAATTTTTCATGCATAAATATATATAAATATGTATAAACGTACATAAACACGCATAAATATTCATAAACATATATAATTATATATGAAATATATCCATACTTGTGTGTGTGTGTGTGTGTGTGTGTGTGTGTGTGTGTGTGTGTGTGTGTGTGTGTGTGTGTGTGTGTGTGTG
>NW_017299817.1:773331-776264 GCF_001594075.2 Trachymyrmex cornetzi | reverse complement strand
GAGTGTGTGTGTGTTCATAGAGCCTTCTTTTTATTGTAAAATTAATTTTTAGTGTAATAGAAATAATAATAGTAATGTAAAAACATAAAAAATAATTAAAGAGATAATTTTCACATTGTTTTAGAAAAAAACAAGGTTGTAAAAATATTTAAAAAATTGCTCGTACATAATTATGCATAAATTATATATATAATTATACATAAATAATTTTTTTACATTTCTTCAAACTTGATTTTTTTTTAAACAAATAGTGCGAAAATTACCTTTTTAATTATTTTTTATGTTTTTATATTACACTATTATTATTTCTATTACACTAAAAAGTAATTTTACAAAAAAAAGAAGAATGTATGAACACACATGTATGGACATATTTCATATATAATTATACATGTTTATGAATATTTATACGTGTTTATGTATGTTTATTATAAATATGTATGTTTATACATATTTATACATATCCATGCATAAAAAATTTTTTACCGGGAAGTATATTGATTAATATTGGCATTGATTATACATATATGTCTTTTGCCAGTATATCGAAATAAAGCTACTTTTAATATGATACGATTGATTTTCATTTTAGCAAAATATTATAGGCACCCATTAATAAAAATGAGTGCCTGTAATATTTTATATATATACACACACACACATACACATTACATAGATCTTCCGTGCCTGATCAAAATGAAATATAAGACACTGGTTCACATTGAATATTTCGAGTATGGTACTTTGGTAATTTGTCCAACGCTTCTTATACCTTATTATTTCCACATGACTAAACTAACAAAACACGTATTTCTTTCCAAGCTGGTACTGAAAGTAAGTAAATTAATATGAATTAAGTTTGCCTGTACTTTATGTTGTACATATACATTTAAACCACGTGGTTCGACACTTTCTTTTCATTGCGGTTTTTATCAGATTTAGATGTTTATTTTCCACTTACGAGTATATCGAGTTTTGTTAATATACATATAGTTGCTTTTGTAGATTGATATAAGCTTCAATTAATCTTGGCATTCAATTCTATACACTACTTCACATTTATTCATTTTGTCAACCATGTCTTTGCCTGTTTTAATAAATCAGTTTAGTTTGTAGGATATTGTGAATGCGATTTGCATATTAATTTTGTTAGCTATAGTCGAGAATTTTGACGCCTCCTATTTATAAAATGCTTATTCTAACAGGAGTGTTGTAACAAGCCAATTCACGTCTTCATATTCCCAGGTAGCAAGCTACGTCATTTTGACATCAAATGACGTCATTTTGACGTCAAATGACGTCATTTTGACGTCAGCTTGCTACCAGGGTTATAACATGACAATTCACGTTTTTGTAGAATAAGATGCTAACTCGCGCTTTCGTTCAATAAGGTGCCAACTCGCGCTTTCATGCAATAAGATACCAGCTTATGCTTCCAAGCAGTAAGATGCTAATTCGTATGTCCGGTTAATAAGATACCAACTCAAGTACTGTGCAATATGATGTCAATCGCGCTTTTCGATATATTGCTACTGATTTAATAAAGTAATGTAGATTTAAAGCTTTTAAAATTTCTTTGTTAGACTTTTTGCTGCTATTAGTACATACAAATTAACAAATCAAACTCCTAACGATTTACTTTTATTATTATAAATACATTATTATAAATCTAGAAATCAAACAGATTTTTAGAGTAATTAGTTATTATAACAATTTATTAATCAAAATCTGTTTGATTTCTTTATATGATAAAACATTATTTGTATATGTTCTGTCAAAAAGGAAGGTTACAATATTCTGAAACCAACGAAAATTTTATTAATATTGGAATCACAGATATTCTTATCATAATTATAATTTAGTCTAGTAAAAGTCTAACTTAGACTTAGTCTTAACTTACGTTGTATGCAACATTGTCGTGTATGCAATACGCTGTATATAAACGAAGCTGTGTGCAAACGAAGCTGTAGGTAATCGTTTTGTAGGCAAACGGAGTCCTCTCCAATCTGATTGTGTTACACACAATTTAAAATTTATAAAACAAAGTCACATTGAAGATACTAAATGCAAAAAGTTATTTATTATATATTTAAACTTTTGTATGTGAATAATATCAAACAAGATAAAATATTTTAAAATATAAATAAAAATAAAAACTGTATGGTAAAAGGAAAATTACTAAAACATTAGTAGCAATTCTGTATGCATTGGTTGTACAATTAAATAAGATAATTATATCACGTACTCGTATAAAATTGTTTTATAAATTTTAAATTGTGTGTAAAAGTGCACGTAGGAAACAATATATGTAGATAATACCCAGACAGCACAGAATATTTATGATAAATGTTTATTAATATTCATTTTTTGCAATGTGTTATATAGATATTTTATACATATTTTATATAAAGCTTTATTCGAAATATTATTAAAATATAGACTAAATATTTTATGCAATATTTATGATAAATATAAATAAATATTTCTAATAAGTATTTTTATTTGGATTATAATATTTTATTAAGTATTTTCATAGCATTCATTTACTATAACTATTCTAATAAGTATTTCATAATATTTATGATCTGTGCAATCTAAAACCACAAAAATATTTACAAAATATTTAAAATAAATCTTATAAATATTTCTAAATATTTTGTAAATATTTTGTAAATATTGTGTGCTGTCTGGGTAATACATGTAGGCAATAATAGAGTGATTTAGGCAATAATATAGAGGAAAGTCCCTCCACTTAACCAAATCATCATGAATAAGGTAAACTATGGTATTATGGCCATACGGAAAAGATGGTCATAGGCCATAATTTCTCCAATAATTGATAAATAGTGTATTTTTATAGTCATTCTTAAAGATAATCAATATTTACAATAGTTCATATGAGTACACTGTTCAAAATAACAATATTATAAATA
>NW_017299817.1:759006-773199 GCF_001594075.2 Trachymyrmex cornetzi | reverse complement strand
GTACGTAAATTGCAAAGTGACCTATAATTAATACTTTTATTTTCACTATTTATTTATAAATACTATGGTTATCTTTCTTAATATCATGGCCATCTTTTTCCTAAAAATTAGATAAGATGGCCAATGCATACTTTGTAAAATTTTGATAAAATTAAAGTTCTGTTAAGTATTTTCTCTTTAATTTCGATAGTATTTGTTACTTTCAGTAAAAGTAATATCCCAAATATTGTTAAAAAGTAACAAGAATAAATGTATGTTTTTTGCATTTTAAAAAAAACTATGGCCATCATACCCGAGTTTATCCTAAATTATACAATAATGCGCTATACTTACATAATGTCTGATTATACGTATAACAAGAATTACAAAAATACAATACTATACATGTGATATATTCCCACGCATGCATGATCGGTTGTGTATGATTACATACTTAGGAGACACCAGACGCAAGTCGATACATAATTGAATAGTCAAACGAGCCCGCCAAGGGCGGTCAAAGTTCGACTCCAATTATACGGAGTCTCGTTCGAAGATGATAATATAATATAATAAAAACATGTTTGTACAACGCACCTATAGGTAATAATACGTTTGCCAAATAGCATGTGTCAATGTTATGATGGTGACGTCTTATACTCGCCCATCTATTTTTAATAATCTCATTATCACATATATTGAATTACTATAATTATATATAGGAAAATTTCGATTATAAAAATTAGAACTCCTTGCTCTTTCAATAATCCTATTATTGACTTTTCACGATGCTGTGCTTATCGTAATGAATTTATCAATAATTTAACGATGTTATTATTTTGCACATATGCTATTAAAATAGAAATAACAGCAAAATTTTCGAAAAAAAACTTCTTATAATCATGTAAAAATCATTGTTATTTTTTTAATGGAATTGTATTATCTTTTTTTATATAGTGTGATTCCTATAATTAATTATTCTACCTATATAAAAGTATTAAGATGTAAAAAAGTCATATAGTTCATGAGATACTTTATGTCAAAATTATGTACCAGGATAAAGTATAAAATATCTTTTAAACTATAATTTTTTAAATAAACGTACTTTAATACTTTCATGTATAGAATAATGAAATAAATTAATTGGTACAACAAAAATACTTAGTTAATTATAAGTAAAATACCTTGTACATGCGACAAATATTTTTCAATGAATGAAAAATAATTTATTATATAATACTAAATAATTGTATTAAAAAAGATAGGGAATTTGGTTTAAATCTCCTCTTTAGTATCTATATATAGCAAATTAAAGTTATACTCTAATAAATTCAAATATATGACACACTTAAGTCTTCAAGAAAATGATTCTTTATTTCAATAACTATTACAATGATTGATGATGGACCACTGCAACGAATTGATTACTTTGAAAATAGCAACTCAATCTTCACAATGATATTATCTAAATACAAAAAAAATGAGATTTTTATTTGAATATCTGCAGCATGTAAGTAAGTTATATATGTACGTAAATTTTTTTTCACAACACTATGTGTTATAGCATAATTATATATGTAACATATATATAATTATACAGATGATAATTATGTTATATGTAGATACATGTATTGCATCTGCATACATGTAATGCATAATCATTAATTATTTATTTAAAAACTAAATTATCTATTATTTCTTGTTTCTATTATTGCTTGTTATCAAGAAAAAATGTATATACATATGTAATGCATAATCATTAATTATTTATTTAAAAACTAAATTATCCATTATTTCTTGTTTCTATTATTGCTTGTTATTAAGAAAAAATGTATATACTTATATCAACATCGGGTAAAAAATTTTTCATGCATGAATATCTATAAATATGTATAAACATACATAAATACACATAAATATTCATAAACATCAGTTGAACAATATCGAACTTTAAGCGTAATGTCACTGTGTACGAAAATTGATGGAGTGGGGGTAAAACGCCAGCTTTTATCAGCTGCATGAAATACTGGAATCGATCATTTTCTTGGGCTACTAGTTTTCCATATATCCGGCCAATTGAACATTCTCAAAAATCATTTGATAAATTTGGATAAATATATTAATTCTCACATGTTATATATAAATATATGCGTGGCACAATACATTCGATCGTTTACTTAGGTATATTTTTCGAAAATATTTACAATAATAATTAATTTGTAAAATATATATGATAAAATAATTATTCATATAATTTATTTTTGTTTGATATCTAATATAAAATATCTTGTACAGAGCGCCATTGCTATTATTGAAGATACATATAATGTAACACTTCTCTCATTATTTCTATACTTTATAATACTTTTTGCTTTCTATGATTTTCGCATAATCAACGTAAGTTAATATTTAAGCAAATACTTAAAAATGTGAAAATTTATTTATTAATTAATTTTAAATACAAAAATAAATTTACAAAATTATTAACGAAAATATCTAAATAGAAGAAATACTATTGTTATTATATTTATAAGATATTTTATTTTAAATATCTAAATTTTAATTATAAAAATGCTTCTATTACGCATCTTATAAATTCATATAACTATACCGGCGAAGGAAATGATTTATCACTCACACATTTGGTATTATTTATGTCTACATTTTTTAATTTATTTGCCTCTTTTCTACATAACGTAATATTTGAGACAATTCCAAAAGCGGAAAGCTATACAAAAAATAGTTTCCAACTCGTTGATGGGCTCAGAGGAATACATATTGACAATTATAAATTAATTTCATTATAATAATTAATTTTTAGATGTGGTTTTACTTTTTACAAATATTCCGACAGACATAGCCTTAGATTGTGTCAACGACAACTGGAATTTTATTTCGGAAAAATGTAATTTACCTAAAAAGGAGTTTTTGATTGCAGTTCGACTAATTTTAGGTTTCATTTATTTTTTATTTGATAATATTATTTACAAACAGAATGTTGACACGCCCATGGGCTCTCCTTTGTCATCTATTATTGCTGATTTGGTAATGCAAAGATTAGAGAAAATGTCATTGAGTATAATATTTAAGGATTATGTACTTTTTTATTTTTGATATGTCGATGACTTATGCGCTGCGGTTCCATCATCTGAGGTTGTTACTTTTCTGGAATGTTTCAATTCGTTCCATCCGCGTCTAAAACTCTCACCTTGGTTGGTAAAAACTCATTAAATTTTCTAAATATTAAAATGACTATTAAAGATAATCTTTTAACTTTTGACTGGTATCATAAACCTAGGTTTTCAGGTAGATTTTTAAATTTTTTCTCTAACCATCCATTATTTAAAAAAAAAGAGGATAATTATCAGTTTGGTGAATAGAACTATCTTACTGTCAGATTCTGAATTCTACATAACAAATTTAACATTTATAATAAATTTTTTACTGAATAATGATTATTCACTCAAACTTATCTTTGATACAATTAATAAGAGACTAAAAAACATCAGAGTTATAGAAGTACAGCGTCGGTTGATTGATTTAAGAAGAACGATGATCCATCGGTAGTTTTATCATGGTTCACAGTGCCTTTTATTTCGTCTTTAACAGAAAAATTTAATCAATTCAATAGGAATGATATTAAAGTCTCATTTTATAGTTCGAATAAACTACAGAAATACATCAAAATACATAAAGACCCTCGTCCTCGTCTTTCTAAAAATAATATAGTTTATAAGATTAATTGTAATAATTGTGACGCATCGTATGTTGGACAGACTGGTAGTCAGCTAAAAACACGAATCGCAGAGCATCGAAATCGTATACGCTGGAACACATCTTCCCGTTCAGTTATAACCGAGCATAGATTAGGTCGTGAACATGATTTTGATTGGAATAATATTGAAATTCTTGACGAGGAACCATGTTATAGCAAGAGTTAACTTCTGAGATGCTTCATATTAAAAAACAAAAAAAAATAGTCTTCAAACTGATACTGAGGGCTTACGTAAAGCATACATTTCGATTGTAAGCAAGGTCTAACTTTGCATTACTAAGATCATACTAGTTTAATTATTTTTCTGTTAGTCGGTGTTTGTTTCTCTGTCGCAACAGTTATTTTTAATTTTATTCCTGAACTGATTCTACATCTCTTCATATTTTATTTAACGTTTATTTATTGAAGAATTCAATTTTACATAATTTATGACTCTGTGGATTTTATTTTCTGACTACGGCTATATATTATTTATTATCACACTGACTAATGGAATGCTGACGAGTATTATATCATCTCGAATTGTATTAATATTTTTGACATATTGGTGAGTGTTCTACTAAGGTGACGTATTTGCTTGCTTTTTATGAGATGATAATTAATGAAATTTATAATTTTATTAGAACGTCATGAAATTCTTTTCAATTGGCCTTCCAACCTTTTGGTGAGGAATTTCCGTTCCTCTGTGCAACGTTCAATTGTTCTCACGATATGCATTTATGATGTATTTCTTTTCTATCAACACTGTTAGATTATGGTAACATCTTTGTATTTAGTAAATATCTGAAGAGGGTCTAATTTAAAGACCGAAACATATTATAGCGAAATTTAATTATGATTGATTAGAATATAGTATATTATTTTGTAATATTTTGGTTTTTAATAAATAATATAATTTTGTAATTGACTCTTATATGCACTTTTATTGTATTTATTTCTTATTAATTTATTTACACATATGTATCTATATTGTGCTCTTGGAGAGTTTTTAGTAACCCAAGTAAGTCGTTTTCGTTTTTTTACTTTTATAAACGTCGTATGTACGACGCTTTATATATTAATACATATATTTTTTATTTAACAAAGTTATTATTATTAATGAACAATAAAGTTTATTATTTTTCACACGCAAATAGCGAAAATTAATATCAAAAATATATTGATAACATAATTTATATTAAAAAATTAAATGAAAATTTAATGTAAACTATTGAAAAAATAAAAATTAATAAATAATTTACATTGCATTTATTATTTATATGAATATATTAGTTTACATTTTAAATAACAATACAAATTGATTTATAATCAATGAATTTATTTAAGAAATAATATATTGATACAGTTTTTATCCAAAAATGCTTTCAATATTCTTTAGTGTAATGAAATATATTATGCAGCCTACAGTAATGAATGGTACTCCGTGGATACAAAAATTGCACAAGACTTATTGTTTTTGTTAATAAGAGGTGCCGAACCGATTTATCTCACTGCTGGAAAAATGTTCCCCATGACAATAACAACATTT
Source organism: Trachymyrmex cornetzi (assembly GCF_001594075.2). Taxonomy (NCBI): domain Eukaryota; kingdom Metazoa; phylum Arthropoda; class Insecta; order Hymenoptera; family Formicidae; genus Trachymyrmex; species Trachymyrmex cornetzi. The sequence continues at coordinate 767,917 of NW_017299817.1, read as the reverse complement.
TGCAGTGTAAGATATTTTTGTGTTTAATTATAATTATTATAAAAAAAGCATTTAAATGGTTTTAATGATATTTCATATATATGTAATAATTTCACATTATAATAATTTAAAACCTTCTAAATATTTTATTTTATGTATATTTTAGGCATTTTAGTTTTATTTTTGATTATACGCAAACATTAAAATGCATAATTCTTTATTGTTTTTTGAATTTGTTAGAATTTACTTTATTACTGATGATAAAAATAGTGACCGAAACGTTTAATTTCATGGTTTAATGTAATTGAATAAATTGACTTTCGCAAATACTATTTGGCGTTGTGGCTGCATGCTCTGTTTTGATTGTGTTTATTTTTTTTATGTATACATTATGTACGTCTTAAATTTCGATTACATATCCATATTATTAATTATTACTAAAAGTATTTTTTTCAATTAATAAAAACATCAGTCGGGGATATATATCTGTTTTGCATACAACGAGAGAGAGAGAGAGAAATCATTAGAAAAATAAAATAAATCTAAATGTTTTTTGAATACGTTATTTTTATAAAATGCAATAATCCAAAGTTGTATAAATATTAAAATGTTATGACAAATAAATTACAAAGTTTATATACTGTATGATTTGATAAAAATGTGTTAGGAATTATATTAGATAATAAGAAGCATTCTAAAATATATATATAATATATATTAAATTTAATTCTGTTTTAATTTAAAAATATCCATTTTTTAATCAAATCAGCAAATATCAATTGATGATATTAATTACAGTATGGGCTCCTACAGACGAGCGACTTATTTGTAGCGCCACAATCGAAAGCGTCGACCCATTCATACGGAACTATTCTGTGACGCTATAGAAAAGTGTCGTGAATATGTTCAGAAGCGTTGCGGATGCGTTCAGATGGGCATCGCTTCTTGTCGCGCCACAATGTGACTCATATGAACATATTCGCGACACTTTTCTGTAGCGCCACAGAATACCTTCGTATGAACGGGTCAGCGCTTTCGATTGTGGCGCTACAAAGTCGCTCGTCTGCAGGAGCCCTATATAGACTAAGAGGCCACTTTAGGAATTTTGTTACCCATAGCGACAAGTATGGGAAGTGAGTAATCTTTTACTTCATGTAAAACATAAAAACAATACATATATATTTAAGCCCAGTCGTAATCGTTTGAAGGGGAGGTGGACTTTCAAAATGTTGCAGATTCCGATTTTTTTATTGAAAGCGTCAATGTTGAATGCTGCAATCGATAGTTAATACCCTTATTTCAAGACAGGCAGACTCCCATATCCTTCAGAAAGATGCAAGGGATCGCCGTACTGGATCAAAGTGGTAAATTTTGTCTGAAAAAAAATCGATAGCAACAAGGCTGAATTTTTGTCTACTACTTAATTTTACATGGAATAAGAAAATTGTACGTGTTCGAGTAGGTATGGCCTTCGTGACCATCTAAAAGGTATGGGAACCATATTTCTCGACAATTGATATCAAAATTAAGTAGTAGACAAAAATTCAACCTTGTCGCTATCGATTTTTTTTCAGAAAAAATTTACCACTTTGACCCAGTATGGTGATTCCTTGCACTCTTCTGAGGAGTATGGGAGTCCGCCTGTTTTGGAATAAGGATATATTAACTATCGAGTGCAACAATATTCAACCTTGACGTTTTCAGTAAAAAGATCAAAATCTGCAATATTTTGAAAAATCCATTTCTTCTTCAAATGACCGCGACAGGGCTTAAATATATAGTGAGTACAAAAAGTATTCCTAAAGAGAAAATATTTTTTAAAAAAAACTTTATTTTTAAAAATTAAATATTATCCAGAGAGAAATGAGTCATCGAATTGATGTCGAATCGATATCGATACAATGATTTCAACACCAATTCGACGTCGATTCGACGTTTAATTGATGATCATTTCTTGCTAATTAACAATTAAAAGATAATTAAGAATTTATTCATAAAGTATAAAATAAACTGTATGTTTCTTAAAATTATATATATCAAAAAGATGTGTATTAATTATAGAAACTATATCATCTGAAAAATAAGCGAAAATAATTAAAAGTTTCATTGTTTGGATGCTCAAAAAGTATTCGTACGGTCGAGAAATTTAGCTTATAATATCAGAAATACATGCGAAGCTCATTTGTTTATGTTAGAACAGAATGTATTCATTGTGTAAAATTGCTAATTAATGTTTATTTTCTACAAATAAAACTTTTTTTATAAAAAATTTCCTTGTACGAATACTTTTTGCTCTCACTGTATGTATTGTTTTACATCAAATAAAAGGTTACTCTCACTTTCCATACTTGTCGCTATGAGTAACAAAATCACTACAGTGGTCTAATATAATAATATATCATAAAATAGATATGTGAAGAGGTGAGCAAGAGAAAGAGAGAAAGAGAGAGAGATACACACATATGTACTTATTGCGTGCACGCACACATAACGTATAAATTTGGTCGGACAATCTCCAAGCGATACACTATAGTAATTACAATATAATACCGTTCATGATTATTCCATATTTGTAGTTTACTCACTTTTTCTGTTTGTTAATTAAAAATATTTGTTAATAAAAAATATTTTGTTATATGTCTAAATAAAGTATTTTACAGCTTAAAATTGTCGCCTTGTTGTGTATCGTTTGCATTAGAAGTGACAATGAAAATGTAAAGAAAATTCATCAATACCATCATATCACTGTTTTTAGACTATATTTCTCAATCAAAAGCTAAAAATTAAACTTTAGAAACATAAATATAAATTAGAAAGTATTTTCTATAAGATATATAGTAGTTATTATAATACTGCTTTCAATTTTGCAATCATTAACTTTTTAGTTTATTTAAAATACACAGAAACGTGCGAAAGGCAATAATGTCACATATTTCTATTCTTTTCTTTTCACAGGAGTTATATATTTCAAATGAGTTTTAACATAAATTTTATGAATTAAATATTATTTTGGATGAATGTATTAATTATAGGACACATTTTTTTGCACTTATAATTATTACATATTAAAATTCTTTGATTTTCAATAACATCGTATTATATAACAAATAAATGAAATGCAATTTGCGAATATATTCTTTCTATTAAAAAATCAACATCCCATAAGTATTGTGATACTTAATATGAATTCTTCTTAATTACAGTTAGAATTTTATAGCCATTTCCAAACGCTGGGAATATAACATACGTACAGCCGCTTTTTCCAACAGCATGATCAATTTGCAACTTTTTATTCGCAAATGTCTCACGCGAAGTTCTTGCAAATTTGATGAAAATTTGAAACAAAAGTTAACGCAGATTTAAAACTTCTTGTTACAAGTCGATTGTTCCGTACTTTCAAGAAGGAATATTAAGAACATGCGCACGAGAAACGTTTTTTGCTGTTCAGGAGGTAATATCGATAATGAAAAAGGCAAAAGACGTCAGTCTTTAGAGAACATTGGACATGGAAAGTTTGAAATATGACCGAGGTGCTTATAGTCTTGATCATTGTAGCTATAAATAAAAATTTTAAGGAAGTATTTATGTTACTTGCAATATGTGCAATGAGTGAAAGTATTTGTAATAATAATGATTTATGTCTTATTATATTATCATTAATAGAAATTTTGAATTATCGCTTTTTATAGTGTATCGTGTTTCTTATTAATATCTGAATTAATCTTAATATATGGGGCATTCCATCCCAAGTGTGCCACCAGTGAACTTTTGGATTTTTTATTTGGTTGAAATTTTAATATATTATAGTACCCATCGGAAAAGAAAGTACCGTGACTTTTTTTAAATATTTTTGGTCAATATAGTCATGACTGTCATGAGGTATGAATTTTTTTCAAAATTCGCAGTTCCAATTTTCAAATGCCTATAACTTTGCGAAAAACAATCCAAATGAAACATTTTTTTAATTGTTTGGTTTTTCTCTACTTTAAAAAAAGTCAAAAAAGTTTCAAAAATTAAAAAATTTTTTTTTTAGTTTGAAGTAAAAAATCATCAATTATTGAAAGTATGACATATTTAATTTTTTTTTTAAATTATAAAAACTTTCATTAATTTAATAATTTTTAAGACTAGTTTGATCGTCGGAGAAGCTTTTCCTTCTATTTTTTTTCGAATTTAAACAAAAATTTTTTTTTAATTTTGTATTTTTCACGCAATAACATAATATGAAATTATGATTTTGTCATGACCTATAATTTTTAGTTTATTCTCAGTGTAATAAATAACTTTGACATTTTTATAATTTTTTGGGGGAATTTTTTTATAATTAAAAAGCCAATAAATATTTTTTGTCGAGAAAATATCAAAATTTATTTTCTTAAATGTTTAAACAATTTGCATACTCTCTAGATTCCTCAGAATTAGAATACTCTTTTACAATAATACAATTTTTTTTAATACTATTTTTGTTAAGTTTGATGCAATGTAATTTTTGAAATTGTTTTTGTATTTTTATATTGATCATTAAATTTTCCTGCAACTTCAGTACAATCTTCCAATGATTAAAAATAAACAATTATGTTTGGAATATTGCTTGGTTTTGAAGCCCATGCATACAATTCGAATGGTGTGGGTATTTGTTGATTAACTGGTAATTGTAGATTAGCTCGTGAAAAAAACCTCAAAAATTTTGTCAACGTCTATTATCATGAGAATGATTTCAAATGATTATCAAAAATACTAACATACAGTAATAATATAAAAACATACATAAAGTAAAACCGTAATCACATACATTGCGTTAATAAGTAGAATCACATCGCTCATCAGATTGTCACATTTGCTATCTAGTCATTTAAAAGAAAAACGAAAAATTATAAAATTATTAAAATCTGTTTGAAAAAAATAGAAGGAAAAGCTTCCCCATGATCAAACTAGTCTTAAAAATTATTAAATTAATTAAAGTTTTTATGAGAATTTTTTGAAAAAAATTAAATGTGTCATACTTTCAAAAATTGATGACTTTAGTACACAGTTATTATTAATGTACGTTATAATTCTTCTTTATTCTTCACCTGTATATATATTTTCGACGTTTCGACTGGTTTTTTCAGCCATCTTTATGGTATAACATTAGGCTTAATAATTCAAAATTTAAACGCAATTATTCTGAATGTAGGCCAAATATAAGAGCTAATTACGCAAGAACAATGGCATTAGATCTGTCATAGCTGAACATGGGTTGCAGTATAATCATGCGATAGATTGGGAGAATGTCAAAATGATAGATAGAGACAGAAATCTTAGGAAGAGATTAGTATCTGAAATGATACACATAAAATTCCAAATGAATGCGCTCAATTTACAGACGGACACCGAATTTTTTCACCATGGGTACACATAAATTCTTAATCAGTTTAATAATTAGTATTATGTTTTTTAAAAAAATGTTATATATTTTGTTCGTTAGATTATTGGTATGTTTGTCAAACTGATTTTATTTTTGTATCTATTTTATTTTAACTCAATGTTATATTGACCTACATATCAATTTATAATTTTAAACGTTACGTAGACACACGTCTAATCGACAAATTTTATATAATTTGTATTCTTAATTGTGTGCAACAGGATGGAAGTGCAAGTTATTAGTAAAAATGGTGAGTTTTTTAAATGGAATGAATATAGAAAGCAGTTTCGTTAATATAGAATGGGATTTTGTATTTAGATCTTACAAATCTTGACTTGTTAAGAAGAGCCGTTCATATGATCAAATGGAGAATTACTCTAGGTTGACTAATTGCGCGCCTACATTCAAAGTAATTGCATTTAAATTATTAAGCCGAATGTTATACCCTAAAGATGGCTGAAAAAAGCAGTCAAAACGTTGGAAATATACGTACAGATAAAAAATAAAGAAGAATTGTAACGTACATTAATAATAACTGTGTACTAGCTCTTAGTTGCCTATTGTTTTTGTAATATTGTTTTTAATATTGAGAGCTCGATTAATTTATACAATTAATAATTTTTTACTTCAAACTAAAAAAAGATTAAAAAATTTTTTAAACTTTTTTTGATATTTTTTCTTTTAAAGCAGAGAGAAAAAACAAACAATTAAAAAAAAAGTTTCATTTGGATTATTTTTCGCAAAGTTATAGGCATTCAAAAATTGGAACTGCGAATTTTGAAAAAAATGAAAAAAAAATTGAAAAAATCATGGTAGCTTCTTCCGATGGGTACTATAATATATCAAAATTTCAGCCAAATCAAAAATCCAAAAGTTCACGGGTAGCATACTTGGGATGGAATGCCCCATATGTAGATACATTAATATTTGCATTATGTTATTAAATGACATGTAACCTATTAGCTAGTTACGGCACATTTAAGCTCAATCATATTTATTATTAGTTATTTGTTTCCTTTTATGAACAATTTTTGAACTTACATGATTAAACTTCTAAGCAAAAATTGTGCGATATATTATTTTAAATGTATTTCATTAAATAACTTTTTATATATTTGGCCTAATTATGGTGTTGTATTATAGTAAAAGAAAGTCGCCGATACTGACATAGGTCTCTTAAAGTGACATCCCTTTATTTCTCAGAAACTAACAATTATTAATACTAATAAAATCATGATCTGTTAAGCTATTAGGTGTTGAACTTAATTCCTGCCGCTCGCTTAATTTAAAACAATGTTCCACACCTTTAAAAAATCTAAAAAAAAATTTTTTTTAATGTAATATGCTAAAAAGGGTGTCAAACTTTTTAGCATATTACATTATAAAAATTTTTTTTTAGATTTTTTAAAGGTGTGGAACATTGTTTTAAATTAAGCGAGCGGCAGGAATTAAGTTCAACACCTAATAATTAAAGAAGTACAAACTCATAATTCGTGTATTTGTGGCTTGTTTCTATACTGAATCAGTTAAAAACGAATTCTACAAATGCGAAAATAAAATTCTTACAATTTTCTTTTGCAATTTGCATAGTTTAAATAATAGTGACGATATTATTAATAATATTACGTCATTTTAAATGCTTGTAATTTCCTAAATCAGTTTTATTTATATTAGAAATTTAAAATATCCACTATGGTCAAAGCTGGATCTTCATTGCTTTAAATAATTCAATCTTGAATTACTAATATACACTATATATGTACTTACATATACACAATATTGTAGTCTTTTAGAACTGCGCGCCGAATTGTTTTTCCGGACTATAAACGCAATTGAAACCACTGTAGTAATCGCGAATTAAATTGATAAACAATTTAAATAATTTGATACTACCTTCAAGCATCATATTATAAAAATGTTAATATGTTAAAACTATTAACAAATTTATTGCGAAAAATATTACCTCGGCCAGGACTTGAATCCGGATCTCTTGTATTTCGTACGAGCGTCCTAAGTCATTAGACCACCGAGGCCTTAGTAATATTCTTCGCAATAATCAGTACAATAAGGAAACAACTAAATGACTACTTACTTCTAAAAGACTACAATATGGTATATATGCAAGTACATATATAGTGTATATTAGTAATTCAAGATTGAATTATTTAAAGCAATGAAGATCTAGCTTCGACCGTAATAGGCATTTTAAATTTCTAGTATTGATTGTGTTTCTTACATATGCGGTCTAAAATAAAGATTCTTAATATTGTTTATTTATATTATTTTTTCTCTTAATTTTTTCATAATACGATCTTAAATTTAAAATTGGAGTGCAGCATAAACAGCCACCTGTCTATAAAACAGATCATGAGTTAACTTAATCTTTATATTGTTGTTTTATAGTGTCAAATAGTTCTATTGGAGCTGAAGACAATCATGCATATGTGGAAAAACTTGAAAAATTATCGCATTATATTAAATATGCATATAATTCAATAAAAATGTTTTGTAACAAAGTGAAAAGATTTTGGAATATCTTGTATACATTCACTTGTAAATACTTTATACAGATAATTCCTGTAAAAGAAAAAGAATAGGAATACGTAGCATTACTGCCTACTGAGTCAATTTTGGAGCCCATTTTGTCAGACTCATTTTTGCTTACCTAATAAAAAAATTAATTATTGCAAAATTACAAACAGTATTATAAAAACTGCTTATACTATTTAATGGAAGATATTTTTTAATTTGTATTTATGTTTTTAAAGTTTTATTTTTATCTTTTGTTTAAGAAATATTGTCTAAAAACAAAGTGGTATGTCGGTATCGGTGACTTTCCTCTATATTTTTAATTATGTAATCTTCTTAACGATCTTCGGACTTATCAAGGTTACTGCAGATTTCGAATGGGCGGTGAAACTAAACCGTTTCACTTTAAATTTCCTTGGACTTTGGCCTAAGAACGTTCAAAATTCTTGGCAAAAGTTAATGTGCAATTTTCGAATGCTGATAGTTTTCCTGGGAATAACGTTCTGCCTTTTTATTCCTTCAATACATTCATTGATAACAGTTTATGGAGATATTTTAATGATGTTAGATAATTTACAAATTACTATACCAGTTATGAGCTGCTTGATTAGAATAATAATTTTTTGGTGTAAAAAAGAAGGTAAACATTATTTTTTGTTTATAAGCTACAAGTATGGTAAATAATATACGAACAAAATATTAAAAGTTGAATATTAATTATTATATATCTTTAAATCCTTCACACACATATTTATTCATAGATATAGAGATTCAGCTCATAAATAGATACATCTTACTTATTATTAGACTGCGGATATTTATGCAAAATACTTAACTGAATATTAATCATCGAACAGTTTTAGCAGTCGATCATTGTTTGTTAAAAAGTTATTAAAAAATAAAGTAAAAAGGTTGAGATTGCTATCTGTAAATATGCAATTTATGCAAAATATGCATTTTATGCAAAATATTCAGTTAAGTATTTTGCATAAATAT
>NW_017299817.1:757493-758890 GCF_001594075.2 Trachymyrmex cornetzi | reverse complement strand
AAATACTTTTATTTAAAACACACTATTTACAATACAAGCGTATTTTGTATTTTTTATTTTAGCGGATCACATAAAAGTATTACGTATTTTGTGTTTAAAATCGAAAGATTGAAAACTTTTTGTATCTTGTAATTCAAATAATAAGATTGATTATCAATGTTAATATTTAAAATACGAAATACAAAATACTTTCATAATTTTTTGTTATTAATAAAGGAAAGGCCCCTATTATGAGACACCGAGTTCATTTTGGATAAATGCTAGAAGTTTATGGGTAGAATTTAAAAAAATAGTAGGTCATTTTGAAGGGAATTTAATAAGCTTTAAGATAACGTTATATAAAATTTAATTCAAATTTTTTTTTAAATTAAAGGAATGTAAAAAGTGAGCAAATCACAAAATCAAAAAATTGTGCTCCTAATACGTGATGCCCCGAAAAATCGATAGTAAAACGCAAAGTATATCAGTATTGCAATTAAAAAACATTTCATGTTTCTAAAATGCAAAGAAACACAGCCAGCGTGCGTGAAAAATGAGCATGCGATAGATTATACTCAGAACTCGTCTTCAGGTAGTTGGAATCAAGCATCGCAGAAATAGGTATTCGACGTTCATTCCGATTGTCCTTTTTATTATTGTACAATAACATTTACTCTTTAATAACAATTTTCACTATAACATAGGAGCAGTTATTTCATATTAGAAATACCCTGAATATCTCATATTACGATTTCCACGCCTTATGGTTTTACGATCATCAACCCAGGTAGCAAGCTGTCATTATTTTGATAGTTAATCATTTTAAATTATTGACGTCATGTATGTGACTTATTTAAGATGTAATAATGACGTCATCTTTTTGACTAATTAATGACGTCATTTATTTATGCACTGTGAGAAATATTTGTTCCAATAACCAAAGTTTTATTACTGATACAAAAACTATTTCTTGATATATGATCAATCAAACCGTTGGTTACCACGACAATATTAATTTCTTGAATTTATTAATTAAACTCATCATTTAATGGTACAAAACTGTTTTGTATGATATTTATAGATCTTTTGTAATTAAAAATACAACATTTTGTTATCGGAACGAAATGAATAATATATAAGTATCTCTCACTTTCTACAGAGTGATTATTGTTTGGTGTTTTTAAATTTCCTTAGTTTAGCAAAAATATATACAGGGTGTTTCCAAATTAAATGGCAAAACTTCGGGAGCGTGTAGAGGAGTTAAAAACTAAGAAAAAAAGTCCTATAGACATATGCTCGTTTTTGCTTTGTTTCGCAGGAAATCACGGAAAAAGAAAAAAATATAATTTAATTTATTATTTTAATTATTTTATTTACAAACTTTTTAATGAAGATTTTGTTCGAAATGTGCACCTCTT
>NW_017299817.1:645940-756495 GCF_001594075.2 Trachymyrmex cornetzi | reverse complement strand
GACCGACAAATTCATAACAGAAAGTGGAAAATGTAATCAAATATGTCGGTGCTAGATATGGCAAGAAATGTAAACATTTTTTTTCGATTTTCTCTGAAACAGAGCAAAAACGAGCATATGTCTATAGGACTTTTTTTCTTAGTTTTTTACTCCTTTACACGCTCCCGAAGTTTTGCCATTTAATTTGGAAACACCCTGTATAGATTTAGAGCAATTGAAGATTACTATCGCTCTGAAAAAATAGTTACCATGATTGATCATGGTGTGGCGAGAACCGAGAAGTCCACGAGATTAGTCTCTAATCGTCTCGGCTTTATAGAGGTAGACGTTGAATTTCTCTTACGAGAAGACACGCTATCTTTGATAGCCGCGAAATACTCCTTGTTCTACCACAGTGAATTATTTTGTTGAAATTACTAAAAGAATACTTATTTTGTAAGTACAACCAAATTTTACATTGGTATTTACAAAACGTGAGTAACCAAATAAATTTGTACTGTTAAATAAAAAAATTTTGTTCATCTTACAAAAAAATATTGTATTTTGTAATTTTAACAAAGTAATCCAATAATAATCGGCCATTTGTGAATAATTCTCTTTTTTTGTTACCAATACTATATCTTTTCTCTCAGTGTGACGTCTTTACAATGTCATATTCAACGACGTCGATTAAATAGCCAATTGTCGACGTACTAGTAACATTATTAGTGATCAATTAATAACATCATACATTTATTCCGTTAATAACACGAAAATAATTATGTATTTTTGACGTCAGTTTATGACATTGTGCGAGTGATAAGAAATATAAGAATTTACGTCATTTTTACGATGTTCAGACGTCAAGGAGCTTATTAAAATAAGGTGAAAATTACAAAAGTAATTGAATTTACTAGAATATTTCTAATTTTCAACACCTAGCAAATTTCTTCATTTTTGTAATTTTCACTTCGTCTCAGGAACCGTATAGATTCATCATAAGAATAACTAATTAATGACGCCAAATTGACGGCTTGCTACCGTCAATAACACGAAAAAAATGATGTATTTTTGACGTCGACGTTATGTACCTGTAACAAATCCACGTCATTTTTACGATATTTGGATGTCATTTTAAACGTCACATTCGTCATAAAATGACTAATTAATGACGTTAAATAGACGACACCTTGCTACCTGGGAAATCTAACTTCTGTAATTAAACAATTCAACATATCCCGTATTTTTTTTATTAGTACGACCTTACTTTATCACTACATGAAGAATTTATTGCCAAATATTTATCTATTAAATAATAAATAAGATTTAAAGGCTCATCTCAATGAAACTTGAAGACATCCAAATTCTAAAATCTTTCTTGCAATGATACTACAGGCATAATCTGATAATGAATGTTCTACTAAATAGTTTTCAATCCAAGAGCAATAAATTCATGGAGGAACCAATAGATAGCGTTTATTAGTTTAGCAGAAACGCCGCTATCTCATATTAGGCGCCTATCTCATAATAGGGGGCTTTCCTCTACTGAAATATAAAATACAAAATACTTTTATATGTTCCCATGAAATACAAAATACAAAATATTTTCATGTATTCCGAACAAACACAAAATACAAAATATAATTATATATATATATATATATATACATATGTACATATGTTAATAGGGTGCGATCCATTTGGCGTTACAAATGCTTCGAAGTTGATTTGGTTGATCAAGCAGAAGGAAGAATTTTACTAATTGCGACCAATTAAAAAATGCTTCGAAGCATTTGTATCATCAAGTGGACCATAGTTAATCATGTTATTATGCTTTTTAAAAAAACTAGCTCATCACAAGCGCGCTGACAATGGGCTAGTAAATTTAAAATAGATATGTATATAAAACTCTCTCTCTCTTAAAATAAAATTTTTTAAAAAAAATTCTTATCATTAATTTTTTGATTAGTTGTTTAGTATAGGGGACTACCCTCTCATGACCTTGCCCTTGACATATGTTGTCGAGGTCATGACTCCAAGTGACCTTGGACAAATTTTAGCCGTTGCTCATTGTTCCTTAAAAAGTTATTAACAAAAAAGTTCATTAATAAAACCTAAGTTTTGGACACGACTGCGCTCCGATTAAACAAATACCCTGCTTTAATAGCGCAAAATATTTTCTTATATAATTTCTTATATAATTTTTCTTATATGATTTTGCCTTATCGATTTCGAGAATAATTCCTTCTTCGCCAATTTAATTATGGTTGTTAATCATTGATTCATGAGCTGAGAAGCCAAATTGAATATTTATTAAAGTAGAGAATTTTTAATAAACAAGTTTTCTGTTTCAAAGATACAAATATTTTACATCAAAAACACAAATTTTCTGCTTTACAAACAATTGATATTGTTCTCCATTTATGTAGTTTTACCAAGTTGTTACATGAATTACCTCTCTGCAAAAGTTAGTCCAGTCAATTGCTTTGTGTGATGATACATTTGGTTCTTTTTCTAGGAATATCTGCTTTACAAACAAATTCTTTGCTTTAAAACCACATTTTTTTAAATAAACTTTTTTTGTTAATAACTTTTTAACGAACAACGAGCGACGGCTAAAATTTGTTCAAAGTCACTCGGGGGCATGACCTTGACAACATATGTCAAGGTCAAGGTCATTGGAGGGTATCCTTATACTAAATATATACCATTTTTTGTAAATAAAAATATTATATATACATATATATAAGTTATAAACAAGAATGTTATATTAATCTTTTCAGTATATGCATATAAACACGTATACATATTATATAATTATGTCAATAAGAAAGATTTACATATACATACGTAAATAATATTATTGAATTTACATGATACTTTTTTCATAGATTAAATAATCTGATTTTAAATTATAATATTATTATGCTTTTTAAACTTTAAAGAATTAAAAAAATATAACTGCATTATACATGTGCTTTTTATGGTTTACGATTGATTTTAATATATCTTCATTATGCTGTAAAACGTGCATAAAATTATTTTCTATTTAAGCTGTTATACCGATTATAAACATGATCATGAAGGATTGGAAAAAAATAAAAAATGATCAAGAGAGAAATTTAATGATACGAAGAGCGCAAACTGCACGAATAATTATTATTTGTTCCTTCTGCATAATGGCATTACAATGGATCTGTGTTTCTATACTACCATTTTTTGGAATGGCGATGAGACTGACATCCAATATTACTGATCCAGGAAGGATACCAATGCCTATACAATCTCGCTATATTTACGATATAACAAAAAGTCCGCAATATGAATTAACATTTATTAGTCAAGCAGTCTATACAATTATCGCCATAATGGTCTATAGTGGAGTGGACAATTTTCTCAGTCTCGTGGTTTTTCATATATCCGGACAATTAGACATTCTTGCGAATTGTATGCAACATTTGGATAAATTAAAAAATTATCCCAAAGTACTAAAACGTTGCATACAAAAACATATTCGTTTGCTTAGGTTTGTTATTTGTAAGAAAACATATATGTATGTGATAATCTATACAAAATATGTGATTAAACATATTTAGTACATAAAATGTCTTTTATAGAGCTATTGATATCATTGAAGATACGTATAATAAAATACTTCTCTCTTTATTTATATATTTTGCGATAATCTTTGCTTTCTATGGATTTCGGATAATTAGCGTAAGTATTATTAAAATTGAAAATTGAATAAAAGAATGTTTATGTCTAAATTGTCCTGCTGAATAATTATGTAGATTTTAATGATTATAATCAATAAGTTATTACATTTAAATTTACATGTTTTGTTACAAAATTAAATATTAATATTAATAGGAATAACTATGTTGTATCGTTTATGCTTTTTCATAATTTAATTAGCTATTCGATGAGGGAAATGGTATGTCGATCATTCACTTAATCTATTTAATATGGGGTCTTATCAATTTATTTGCACACATGTGCCTATATTGCGTCCTTGGCGAAATTTTAGTGATTCAGGTAATGAGTTACATGAATGTTTTATTTTATTTCAGAATTATATAAATTGATGTTGTATAAGTTTGCATGTTAACTATAAACTTCTGTACATATACATATAATAATGACTGATTTTTATTTATATATGAAGCAATGTATATAATAATTTATCTAAAAGTACTTTTAATATTTTTAAGTGCAACAAGGTATACTATGCGGCGTATAGTAGTAAATGGTACACCATGGATCCAAAAGTTGCAAAAGATTTGTTGCTCTTAATGAAAAGAGATTCTAAACAGATTTGTCTTACCGTTGGAAAAATGTCTCCTGTTACAATGGCTACATTTTGTAGTGTAAGATGTTTTAAAATATTTATTATAATTATTAAAATATCATTCAATGTCATAAAAATTTAGTTGAAATGTACTATACCTATATAAAATTTGAATTATTTATTTTATGTACGTGTACAATCTTAATCAAACTTTATGATTTAACTATTAAATTTATATCGTTAATCATATTATTATTTAAAAAATATATTTTTCAGTTAGTAAAAACATCCGTTGGTTATATATCCGTTTTGCATACAATAAGAATGCGATACAAAGAGTGAAAATGGAAACTTTTTGCTAATATCATGCAATTTCTAATAGAATACGATAGAAATGTGCCGATATTAACATGTCATTTGCAAATAAATATATCTTAACGCATTATTCAAGTAGAATAGGCCTAGAATTCTATTAAGTAATAGTAAAAATGTGTTAGTAGTATAAAAAATGTTAATTTTTTAACACGTTTTTAACAGAAAATTTAATTGACTTGAGATAATCGTAACCTGTAGATACTTGTTAAATTATAAGCCAGTCTTTTTTTTACATTTAATTATTTATTTTATATGATACGTTATTAATTAAATATGTTATTGGATATATAAATTAACTAATTTTATATTACATTATTATGTTTCAAAAGTTATTTATTTAATAAAATAATAGTTACGTTAAACAAAACATGTTTAGTTTCTATGACAGTCTTTTTTATTCACTTTTATTGTAAATAATTTTGTGATATAAAGTCATATCAATCATTTAAAATGTAATTATTTGTGTTTTCTTACATTAATCAACTTTTGTATTTATTTTGCATAAAAAAATATATATGTATAATAACACACAAATGTACCTTACATTTTAATAGCATATTTTGAAAATCAGTTAGGATATAAGTTTCCAGTATATATTCAAATATGCCTCACACACACGCGCGCGCACGCGCGCACACAATTACTCCTAAATAAATAATTCATTAGATATTTTATGTTTTAAATTAATATATATTTTACATAGATACTAAGAGGCCGATTCTGTAACTCTTAACGACAGTCATTGATGTCGTTGCGCAGATATTATGTAAAGTAAAAAAGCTGCGCAATGACATCAACGATCGTCGTTTAAGAGTTACAGAATCGACCCCTAAAGCACACATACATTTACTTTTGATGAATACTTTTAATATTTTAATTTAATAAAATAATAGAAAAACTTTATTGTTAACTCAATTCTTTGCCTGTGAATATACATATATATATTATATATTATAACTGCACAAAATATCGTATAATTATATGTTTTTTTACGTTAATCAAATTTTATGTAATTATATGGTGCTTATAATGAATCTCCTAATATCTTTCTATTGTTAGTGATATATTATTAAAGTCATGCAATAAAAATGGATAGACTTAGATGATTAGAATTACTTGTTGGAAAAATATCAAGGTTTATATCTGTTAACAGAAATCAGTAAAAATACTTGTCTTATAAATGTATCTCTTAATAAATAAAAACTCTTTAAACTATATAAAACTATGTGTCTTACAAATAATTATTTTACAAAATATAAATTAAATCTTAAAGACTCCTTAATGATACAAAATGGTTAGATATAACATGGCAATAGGAGTCAAGCACGGCAATTCTTGTGCAAAATACAGTTAACAAAACAACTTTAATAATAACACAGGCCTGCATGGTTTTGTTGATTGGGATTTGACTATGTTTTCTTACGTAATTTTTCGCGCTGAATCTGAATCCGGCGGCAGAATTGCTCTATCACGTCAGATTTTTGAGAAAAGTGAGGTTAAAGGTGTCAAAATTGACGTTTTTTGACATATTTTTGATTTTTTTGCTAGCGAATTAAATTTTTTTTCTACTTTCGTTTACGCCATCTGAAAGTGTCAACATTTATTTTCAAAATATATTTTTTTTTAACGCCATACGTTTTTTTTTCACCGAGATAATCTCTGTGTAGTCCCACAAAGAATAACATTTTTGACACAAAATGTTTGTGTGATTACGCAGAGATTAACTATGTTTTCTTACGTAATTTTTCGCGCTGAATCCGAATCCGGCTGCAGAATTGCTCTATCACGTCGAGATTTCGAGAAATCTTAACCCAAAACAGCCAATAAATAAGCCATTTTTAGCCATATTTGAAATTCAATTAAAAATTGATAAAATTTTTGTCGTCTAATCCATCGATGGTGTCATTTACTATACAGCCCCTTCAAAATCCATTTTGGACCGGCCCAAAGCGTCCAAAATTACGTAAGAAAACATAGTTAATCTCTGCGTAATCACACAAACATTTTGTGTCAAAAATGTTTTTCTTTGTGTGACTACACAG
This sequence comes from Trachymyrmex cornetzi, assembly GCF_001594075.2. Classification (NCBI taxonomy): domain Eukaryota; kingdom Metazoa; phylum Arthropoda; class Insecta; order Hymenoptera; family Formicidae; genus Trachymyrmex; species Trachymyrmex cornetzi. Next base: position 749,811 of record NW_017299817.1, on the reverse strand, counting down.
AGATTATCTCGGTGAAAAAAAAGTACGGCGTTAAAAAATATATATTTTGAAGATAAATGTTGACACTTTCAGATGGCGTAAACGAAAGTAGAAAAAAAAATTTACTTCGCTAGCAAAAAAATCACAAATATGTCAAAAAACGTTAATTTTGACACCTTTAACCTCACTTTTCTCAAAAACCTGACGTGATAGAGCAATTCTGCCGCCGGATTCGGATTCAGCGCGAAAAATTACGTAAGAAAACATAGTTAAATCCCAATCAACTTTCAACACCTCCAATTTTGCAGGCCTATGTAATTAATTCGCTTACATGTTTCGGCTCACTTTTGAGCTATCCTCAGAGACAATATGATGTAATTACAAAAATTTTTTTTACAAACTAATTCATTTCAGTAAGCCACCTCCACCTATTAACGGAAATTATAATATAAAAACGAATTCTAATAACAATCTAAAATGTATTAAAATTATTAAAAGGTAAATTTGTTGGAAGCAAAAACGATTTATTGTAAAATAATAGAAGGTAGCTTATTAAAACAAAAATTCACTATATCGCAAACACTTAAATTCTCGATTTAATCAAAAACCAGTCTTTGACCATTCAGTGAATCAGTGTCAATTATATTTAAATTATAACTTTTAACATATATACCTAAAACGTTAATCGCAAAGAAAAAGAAAAAGGAAGGGAAAAAAATTCTGATACTAATTATAGTCCAGACGGACATCAAAACTAAAACTGAATCTTTAATAATTTAATCTTAATATAACAAAGAAAATGCACACTGATCAGTGTTTAATTGTAAGTTATATGCATTTTTCCTATTAAAAATATTTACATACATATATATAAATTATTTATTATTTCATAAAACATAACTAACATTTTTACAAAATCCAATTCCATTAGTTAATTACGTATATAAAAATGTTAATGTAAGTCATAAAAAAATCTGTATGTGTTTGTATAGATAAGATATTTACAGTTATATATACAAATAATATAAGTGAGTATATAATGCGATCAAAATTGCATATTTTACAAATCTAAAGCCTATAATGCAGCCTAATGCAATGAGAAATACAGGTAATAGGAATAGGAATAAAAAACGGATTACAACCTGTCAGAAACCATGTATTTTGATATACAGTTTCTCTCTCTCTCTCTCTCTCTCTCTCTCTCTCTCTCTGAATTAAAATCTATTATTCTTTATTCTTATTGTCTGTGCTTTTCAATTGTGCATTAGACTTTATATTTTTATTTCTTACATATTCTATAAAATCATTTGTTTTTTGTTGAAAAAAAAAATACGAAAAAAATATTCCTTTTTACTTTTTAAATTTTTTATCGCTTATTAAATTTTTGTAATAGTCTCTATTCCGATTCAATTATTTGTTAAATAGTTAAAAATTTTAATATTAACATTTTTTTAAGTTATCGAATCGATCATGAACATGATCGTGAAGGATTGGGTAAAATTGAAAAATGCAGAAGAGAAAAGTATGATGATCCGAAGGGCACGGAGTGCACGTATAATTATTACATTCGCATACTGCATAATGGGAACAGGATGTTTTTTTCTTATCGTTCTACCTAGTTTTGGAATATCAATGAGAGACCTCACCAACATTACTGACTTAGGCAGACCAATGCCCCTACAAACTCATTACATTTACGATATAACAAAAAGTCCACAGTACGAACTGATATTTATTAGTCAATCTGTTTATATCATTATTACCATGATGTTCTATAGTGGAATCGATAATTTTCTCGGGCTGTTAGTTTTCCATATATGTGGTCAATTAAATATAAAGCCCATTCTACAATTGCGTAAGTGTAGTTGTAAATAGTTGTAGTTGTAAGAATTGATCAATCACTGTCGAATACAAGAAAAATATTCAACTGTGATTGGTCAATTTTTACAACTACAATCACTTACAACTACGCTTACGTAATTGTAGAATAGGCTTTATGAAGAACCGTTTAACAAGTTTGGATAAATGTAAAAATTCTCATGAAATACTAAACAGTTGTATAACAAGACACATACGCTTACTTAGATTTGATCCATATGAAATACATAATCAGTACTTCATCTATATACTATACATATATTATCTAATATACGGATTATCTTTTATAGTCATTGATATGATTGAAGATACATATAATATAATACTTCTCTTTTTATTCGTATATTTTGCGATTCTTTTCGCTTTTTATGGTTTTCGGATAATTATTGTAAGTATTTTTTAGTTTATGTAACTTATTTAAATAAAATGTGATTTTTAACTTTGAGAAAATAATTGAGAAATATACTATAAAACGTACACATTTATATTATATCTTAGATTAAGATTATTTAGAAGAAGATTATTTAACCAACTGTCGTAATGACAAGACACATATTGTTCTCGCAGTTATATATTTTTTAAAATTGGACGATAATTTATAAAAAATTTTAACAAATTACAAAATGTTTACGAAGAAAAGATTCATTATTCAGTGTAGAAGCGTCGACTGTGTGAGCTTGAGTTCTCATTGCCACTCAGCTTTCTAACTTAGTGAGTATGTTGACTTGCCTCACAACAGTAAACGGTTCAATATTTGAGAGGAAAAACATTGGAGATATCATTTTGTCATGCAATACTCCAATTGTTACGTTAGGGTGACAGATTGCTGATGAAGACTCAAACCATGAGTGGAAACGTTCAAAGTTAAGGTTTATACATTTAGTATTAAGATAAAATTGCGCTAACCGATAACCAGCGTCGACTCCTATTGCCTGTAATATATAATTTATGGTTTTATTAATTATATTATGTCTTAATTTTTCGAATTAATATCAATTAAAAAAATCATGTCTTTTGTCTTATCCTATAAATTAATTAGTTATTTGACGAAGGAAATGATATAGGAGTTGGCTAAGTCGTACCGACGGTTAAATCGTATCTCCAGTGTATTTTCTAAACGGAACATTTTTTTTTAAGATAATGGCACTGATATGACGCTGTAATATGGATTAAGAATTGTCTACATTTTTGTTTTGTCTTCGAGTCGTCTGTTTACGAGTGACATTCAAAATTGATTTTGTTCGGTGTCTGATCTAAGTTTTGGTACAATTTACCTAGACCTAAGGTGTTATCAGTACAAGGTGGGTAATTGAATTATATTGTTTTTTATGGTTATAATTTATATTTAAACTCTTTTCGAGTATAGCATCAAATTAGCAAAATATTTGTAAGTTATGTTGCTATTGGCAAATTTGTAAAAATAGATGAGGGAATTAGGTAAGTCCATGATAAAAAGACAAGGGTATGCTCATGCGCATGACCAATCAGATTTTTGTCCTTGCTTACGTCACAACGAGTGGCTTACGCCACTGTTCAGCAATTTCAGATTGTTTTGGAAAGGTAAAATATTTAATTTTACTTCCCTCAGTTTTTTTTGTTTTTTTCATATAATTGCCGCATCCTTTCACTATGCAGGTCATCGTGAAAATATTTTTAACATTAACTTCTACCGATGACAACGTGCACTACGCCATGGACGCCATGATAAATTACGACCGATAACCACCGATTGCACCCGAATCAGAACCGACCAATCAACGCGTACCCGAATATGACGTAGGCAAGGACATGCGCAAGCTGAACGAGTTTTAGACAATTGATGAGCATACCCTTGTATTTTTATCATGGGTAAGTCGTACTTGTCACTGGTCTTTATATTGTACCGGTACGATTTTCGCAAGTGACGCGAGCAATATGTAGAGGTTACTATTATGATAAAAAAGGACTTACAGTGGACTGGATTCAGTGTATCAGGTGCTCTCAAGGCCCGTCTACAATACACGGAGTAAGAAGTAAGAATAAGAAATTGACCAATCACAGTCGATTATTCTTCTCACATTCGACTGTTATTGGTCAATTTCTTACTCTTACTTCTTACTCGTGTATTGTAGACGGGCCTTAAGGCGTCGTCTACGATACACGGAGTAAGAAGTAAGAATAAGAAATTGACCAATCACAGTCGATTATTCTTCTCACATTCGACTGTGATTGGTCAATTTCTTACTCTTACTTCTTACTCCGTGTATTGTAGACGACGTCTAATTCTTACTCTTATTACTTCTTACTCCATGTATTGTAGACGGGCCTTAAGTGGTTGCACGAAACCTATAGTGACAACCCGGTAAAATTTTTCATGCATGAACATGTATAAATATGTACTCGTATAAACATACATATATAAACACCCATAAATATTTATAAACATGTATAATTATATATGAAATATGTCCATACATGTTCATACATCCTTCTCTTTTTTGTAAAATTACTTTTTAGTGTAATAGAAATAATAATAGTAATGTAAAAACATAAAATATAATTAAAGGGATAATTTTCGCATTGTTTATTTTTGAAAAAAATAAGTTTGGAAAAATGTAAAAAAAATTATTCATACATAATTATGCATAATTTTATATATAATTATAAAAAGTTGTTTTACATTTCTTCAAACTTGATTTTTTCTAAAACAAATAGTGCGAAAATTACCTTTTTAATTATTTTTAATGTTTTCACATTACTATTATTATTTCTATTACACTAAAATGTAATTTTAAAAAGAAAGAGGGATGTATGAATATCTATGGATATATTTCATATATGATTATACACATGTTTATGAATATTTATGTATGTTTATGCATATTTATACATATTAATGTATAAAAAATTTTTTACTGGATTGCATGTGAATAACTCGGCAAATTTCAAGTCACACAGATAAAAAAATAATTATGCGCGTGAAAAGCGCTTTAAAAACGCTTTTTTAGCGCAGAAACATCGAGGTTTTGTAGATATTATCCCGAGAACAAAATATTTTATTTAAAATTATATAAAATTAAGTATAAAATTATACAATATTATTTAAAATTATATTTTATATAATTATATAAAAAATTTTTTTCTGGATATTTCAAAAAATTATATTTCGTAATAAAAAAATAAATTTATTGAAAATTTTATAAATCTAAATTTATAAATACGAGTGTCTCAAAGTTTTGGCGATAAGTGTATAATATATAATAATTATAAAATATCATGCACACTACACACAACGCTGGTAGAAAAATTTTGTTGAAATAATTTCAGATTTTGGAATACTTTTCAGCCAAATTTCAGCGGCTTTTAGCTGAAAAATTCATTTCGGCTAAAAAAAAATGACTGCTATCGCAAGATGTTTTTCTTATAGTCTTTCATCGATTATTCTCTACGTTTTCGACGCTAAAGAAAATATTTTGATTTCAAGAACAAAAAAGGTGTTAACATTAAATTTTTCAATATCTATCTTCTTTGTCACACAACAGTCAACGTTTCATGATATACTAGTAAGTTCAAAAAGTTCTTGGAAGTAGTTCTCTTTCAAGTTGCTCTCTCTGGTGATACCTTTTTGATGAGTTTAGGTTGCGATCCACTTGACGCTACAAACGCTTCGAAGCATTCTTTGATTAGTCAATTCGTAAAATTCTTTGTTCTGATTGGTCGCTCAAACGCTTCGAAGCGTTTGTAGCGTCAAGTGAACCACAGCCTAAAACGCGTCCAATAAACTAGTTTGTCCAGACGTGAATTCATATAAACGGGCTTTTAACGAGCCATTCGTATTTCATGCACCGACAGATGGCGGTTGTAATGAGTGCATTCAGTACTACAACCGCTCAGCTCTTGCATCTAATTGGCATATTCCAATAGATCCAAAAATATAGACCAAACAGGTGCAAGAGCTCACTAAGCGTTCAGTGAGCGATTGTAGTACTGAATGCACCTAATTTTTCTCGAACATACCAGAACATACGGCAAAGAGTGAGCGGGGGTACAAGGTTTACGCAGATCATACGGGAGAAGGACGAAGATCGTCTACGATGCCGACGAGCTTCGTTTGCTGTACGGTTTACCTGTTGATAGTCTCGAGGTCGATCTAACACGAGAGAATTGGCGATTAAGAGCGGGCTTCCGCCAAGCGGTATATTCTCGGTGAGTCACGTGTGCGATAGAGCGTCGGTTCTTCATTGTAGTGGTGACAATTTTCATACAGAAACCAAGTGCGTACCGTGGTGAAATATATGCGCCCGCGTTTCGCGTGCCTTAATGATCGCGAAACACGCGTTGTCATTCACGCTCGCATGTAGTACGAGGTGGATCGGCGATGTTGCCCGCTTGCACACGGTGATTCTAGTAGCTTCGCGTGCGACCCGGTGATTTTCTAGCGATCATTTCGTCGGCCGCTTTTATGAGGATCATTGAAAAAATGTAAATGGCATTCGGTGTCCACCTGCGGAACTGAGGTTACTTCTTGGTACTTTCTTTTACGAAGCGATTGAAATTGTTTGGATAAGAGGATGGCAGTGCGTATCACTTTAGAGTGCGGACATACTTCGATGCTACGTATGCGTAGTACTCCTGAGGGATACACGCATGATTGGGAGGTGTTCGTACGAGGAGTGGATAATGCAGATATACATCATTACATTGAGAAAGGTATACCATCTTCTTAATCCAATCTTTATAATTCTATTAGGCCCACTTTCACAACTCACGGTTAACTCTTAACTGAGGTTCAACTTATTTCTCATCTTTTTCCAATTCTAGAATTGAAAAGAGATAATGAATAAGTTGAACCTCGGTTAAGAGTTAACCGTCAGTTGTGAAACTAGGCCTTAGTATGTTCAGTTGTAGTGGATTTGGATAGAATTGGAGTAATGACATTGTATGCTCCATATTATTGGTAGAGCATGTAACATCAATCAGTAGTAAAGCATGTAACGTTCATAATCCAATCCAGATTGATTCAAACTTACTAAGTCGAAAACGCTGTTAGGAATTTATGTACAATATTTGTAGTTCTTTATTCTTTTTTTTTCTATTGTTTATATAATGTGACAAATTATCATACTACTTATCTTTACACTGTAAATGTTATTTTTTTACACTTGTTTTCATAAAAACAACTTTTTTTATATTTTTAGTGGTATTCCTCTTACATGATACATTTCGGAATCCTAAGAGAGTGTTCAAAGAACCACCATTTGTGGTGAAAGAATCTGGCTATGCAGGCTTTATAATACCGATTGAAATTTATCTGAAGAATAAAGATGAACCCAAGAAATTTCAAATATCATACGATCTGCATTTGCAGAATAGTGGTCCGCCTATTAACAAGACTATACGTCATGTAGAAGTAATCCGTAATCCTTCTGACGACTTTAGGAAAAAGTTATTGAAAGGTGGAGCTGTAAGTCTAGTTTTTATCTAAATATTTGTGGATTATTGTGTTTATATTAAAAGTAGAATATATTACACGAAATATGTATAATCAACATATAAATGTATTGATATGTTATATACTAATATAATAATTTTTCTGATTATATTTTATAATTTTAGGTTATAGTATCCAGTAGAGATGGTTCATTAGAAAAAAGTGATATAAAAACATCCACGATGGTTGGCAAACCAAAATTAAATGGCAGTGAAAGCAAGAAGCATCGTATTACCGAGTCTAAAACTTCTAATTCGTTTCACGATTTATTTGGCCCTCCTATAAAAACAGCGCCTGTAAAGATATCGCCAGATAGCAAAAAGACAAGTCAGTCTGATAAAAATTTAGTTCCTAAACCTTTAGTTATTACCGAAAAACCTGACAAAGTGGATAAAACAATTAAATTGAAGGAAAGTCCTCATAAAGATAGTAGAAAAGATAAAATAGATGAGAAGAAGGATAAAAAGGTCAGAGATAGTTCTAAGGACCAACTTAGGAGTAAAGATAAGTCCAAAAGACCTCCTAGTCCTGGAAGTAAAAGTCATTCGAGTCCTGGTAGCAAAAGACCAGCATCACCTGTCACAACAAAGAAGCCGTTGAGTCCTTTGCCACCTACAAAACGATCTCTATCTCCTAAATCAAAAGAAAGGGAGATGAAGAAAATTACACTAGAAAAAGAGAAAGATAATAAAGAGAAGGAAAAGGCGAAAAATATTTCCAGAAATGATGTAGATTCTTCTTCAAAGTCTGAAAAGAAGAAAGATAAGAAGAAACACAAAGACGATAGGGACAAAGAAAGAAAAGATAAATATAAAGAATCAGAAAAAACCAATGTTAAAGATGTCACAAAAATAATCGAGAAAAAATCAGAAAAAACGGATAAAGCAGAGAAATCAGATAAGGAGAAACTTCAAGAACACAAATCATCAAAAGATGATAGAAAATCGCCAAAAACTGGTAAAGAAAATGATAAAGTGAAGGAGGAGAAAGTGATAAAAGAGAAGTCGGAGAAAAGTGAAAAACCTGAAAAAGCAAAAGACGGCAAATATGATAAAGATCGGCCGAAACATAAACACAAAAAAAGAGAGAAAAAGGATAAACGAGATAGTAAAGATCGAGAAAAGAAAGAAAAACGTGATAGGAGTAAGGATGAGAGTGAAAAACAGAATAACGCGTCTTCACTAATCGGGAATCCATTATCATCCCTTTTGACAGAGATTCGGGAAAGAGACAGCAGCGATTCAGCACCTTCGATAGATGATGATTCACTACCTGAGAGTAAATCTATGCTTAATATTAAAAAGGAGTCAGACCATGTAATATCCACTGTACCAACAGAAACAGCTAAACCACTTTCACCTGGTATATCGGTGGAGGTGAAGAAAGAGAAGAGTGATCGTAGCAGACGAGACAAGTCCAAAGGAAGTAAAGGTGAAGAGAGAGAAAATCGAAAAAGGAAGAGAAGTAAAGAAGACGACGAAGTTCTAATAAAACGTGAGAAGAGGGGTCAATCAACCTCTCCACCTTTGGAGCCAGTTTCATCGAGCCAATCTCCAGTCGCGATGGATGTTGATACTATTCATCATTTAGAAAAGGAGGTAAAGAAGGAAAAGGACGATCATGTTGTCAATATGACTGACAACGTAAACAATAAAGACAATGATCCTGAACAAGTGGCTCCAGATTCTACAAATAGTACTGATCCAGACATCAGTGAACCGCCAGTGTTTTCTGAGGATTATGTATCCCAACTGAAGGATTTGCAACAAAAAATAATGACATTGCAAGATAATGACGAGCTACAAAGAGTCGTACAAGTAATTGCAGAAACCGGTCAATATGAAATCACTAAGAAGACATTTGATTTTGATCTGTGTGCATTGGATCGTAGAACTGTGCAGCGTCTTCAACAATTTTTCTCTGCATCGTGACCATCTGTAATATAAAAGGCATGACGTATTAATTTATATAGATATATTTAAAAAAAGGTCATATGATCTTATTGATCTAATCGATAACAGACTTTAATGATAAAAATGTTACTATTCGTGAGACCCCAGAAGAATTTTTGAATACATTTTTCAGTTTAATCGTATTATTGCAATATCTTATGCAGATTAGAAATACACCATTTGTAGTAATTTGTGCAGATTGAACTCTTGTGATAGTAAGTATAATATGTAAAATAAAATATTTTTTTAGTTCTTTTTCACACAATTCTTAAGAAATTATCAGCAAATGCTGCTATATAATTTATATATACATTGGCAAAATTTGTCAAGAAAATATAATAATAGCAAAGATCAAGTAGCATCTGTAATATAGTCCAGTGATTAGTAATAGAAATCGAGTAGACTCTGCTAAATGCATTCTGCTGACTGCTGACACATTGAACATATTGGTAGCAAGTTGATAGCAAAAATCGAGCAAAATCTATCGCTGATTAGACTTTATCTTCATACTGTATTTAATACAATAAACTGTTAGATATCAAAGCAACAATAACAATCCAATTCTTTAAGTCAAGTAACATGTTATTTTTTATTTCTATGTGCATCAAAATCATGATATAAATAAGTTTCTGTAGGTCATTTTAAAGTAAACATCCATATTAATGTACTTAGTACATAATAAACCGAATTTGTATAATTAACAGAAAAGCTTTATGATTAAATCAATTTAAGGATATTAAGGATATTAAGGAGCATTAAAGCCAATGCAGTTCTTTTTCTTACATTATGCCTCTGACCTGTATTATGCCTCTCATATGCTTTGCACACACTGATTATTTAATTGCCACGAGCATATCTAATGTAGTTATTTATGTTAAAGTATTACACTGAGGATCACCTACATAGAGATCGAAACTTTTGCGTTATACGACTGTTGTATGATAATAATGATAGATTAGCATAAACAACCACGTTGGCTTTAATGCTCCCTATCCATAAACTGAATTTAAATTAAATTAATACACTTAATATTGGGTTGGTCAGAAAGTTCGTACCGTTTTTTAGTTCAAAATTATACATAGAATATATTTGTTGTTATTATACTGTTCAGACTACGGTCCACTTGATGCTATAAATGCTTCGAAGTATTTTTGATTAGTCAATTAGTAAAATTCTTTCTTCTGATTGGTCAATCAAACACTTTGAAGCATTTATAGTACCAAGTGGACCGCACCCTCTAGAACAAAGTTTTAGCTTTAAAAATTTGTTTTTTAAATTGCTGTACGATGATTTTTAACGAAGTTATGAAAAGTTAAAATGCTCCTTTTATTTAATTCGCGATAACTCAGTAACAAAAAATCTTAGGAATATTTTTAAAAAACGATATTGTGGGAAAAACTTTAAGCTTAAAATTTTCGCAAATTTTTTTTGGACAAATGATAGATCCAAAGTTAGAAGAAAATTTTCCATCTTTTTCAGCTTGTAGTTTTCTGTATTCGAAAATTACCAAACCCACAGAAACTCAAAAAACATAGTAGAGAAAAGTCGCCGATACTGACATAGGTCTCCTAAAGTGACACTCCCTTATTTCTCAGAAACTAACTATTGCACTTTATTAATACTAATAAAATCATGATCTCTTCTGTTTGGCTAATTAAAGAAGTACAAACTCATAATTCATATATTTGTGGCTTATTTCTATACCAAATCAGCTAAAAATCAATTCTATGAATCCGAGAAGAAAATTCTTACGGCGTTTTTTTGCAAATTGCGTAATTAAAATAATAGTGACTGTATTATTGATAATATTATGTCATTTTAAATGTTTATAGTTTCATAAATTAGTTTTCTTTACAGAATAGGATATATCTTTATTTATAAAATAGGAATGTTGGTATTATTGCCTACTATGTCAGTTTTGGAGCTCATTTTGTCAGACGCTCATTTTTGCATAATTTACGAAAAACTTAATTATTGCAAAATTGCAAATAGTATTATAAAAATTGCTTATACTATCTGATAGAAGATACTTTTTACTTTGTATTTATGTTTTTGAAGTTATATTTTTACCTCTTGTTTAAAAAATATTGTCTAAAAACAAAGTGGTATGTCGGTATCGGTGACCTTCCTCTAATCTTTCGAAGGTAGAAATTTCAAGCTTCAAAACCGTTTTTTTTTTTAAATTTAATTTCGTTTAAACAATAATAAGAATAACAATTAATATTGAAGAACTCCTTGATATTTAACAATATAAAGACTAGAATGTTCATTTATTTTTTATGAAGATATTGTAAATATAATTTTGTGTAAAAAAACGACACTTTCTGACCAACCCAATATATTTTCTTGAGTTAAACTGTTTAACTTTATGTTTTAGTTAAATTTACGACATGTTAAGCAGCGACTTATAGAAATAATAAACAATAACTCTCAAATATTGGATATAATTTGACGTTATGAATTTATCAGTGTAGATTCTGCTTGATTTTTGTTATTAATACATCAATATGCTTCTTTTAGTTTTTCCTATCTTGATTATTCTTCTTTCTCTTTTTTATGATTATGTTTCAGATGATCTTTATTATATCTTTACTGTCTTTTACTTCCTCAAATTTTCAATCTTTTATTATCCTTTGTCTTTATTATTCTTTACTTTATCATTAGATTTGTTTTTTATTGCTGAATTACAGAACTAGTATAAGAAGTATATACTGAAGCGTTCTTTATTGCAGACCTGGTAGTATAAATGATAATGTTCTTTATTGCAATATAGCGAAACTCAGTGCAAAAGTTCACTAAAAACTGGCTGCACTAGGTCTAGAGTCAGTGCAAGCAGTGCAGGAATGGAACACGCGGAAATGGTTGCATTCAGTAAAACGTAACTTTTGCATATATGTATATGATATTAATAACATTATGTCTAAATGTAATTATATATGTCATCTGTATTTTTACCATCATTATCTTCGATTAAGATCGTTTCTAATGTTAAATTGCAATTACATCTTCTTAATAAAATGAATCTAATAATTCTATTGGGTGAAAAGTAAAACTTTGTATTTTTAGATGACATTCAAAATCTAACAAAGCTACTTTTTACTCAACCCAATAACAGTATGACATCCACCATGATTGCACTCTAATGTTTTTTATTATTTACTATTTGCATTGTGTGTCCTCGCTCAGTTTTAGTTCAGTTCAGTTCTAGTGCAATTCTAATGCTGCAATAAGAACAAACCTATTTTCTTTCCCAAGTTTTTTCTTCTACCATTTTATATTATGTCTACATTATAATTTACTAATAATTTATCTAAAAATATGAAATTTATAATTATTACTCTCATGTTTGTGTGCTTCTATTTCTTCTCTCGAACCATACTATCGCGCTTATCCTTTTTTCTTTTTTTTACGTTTATTTTTCGGCTGACTTATAATATTTGCCACTTATTTTACTTTTTCAGATTTTTCACTCTTCTCTGACTTCTCTTTTATCATTTTATCACTTTATCACGTTCTTTGTCAGTTTTTGGAGATTTTCTACCATTTTTTATATTACTATTTACTTCTTCGGGCTTTTCATTCTTCTCTAATTTCTCTTTTCTCATTTTATCTTTTATTTTCTTTAACATTAAATTTTTGAAAAAATTTAAGCTTTTAATTTTATTGAAATATATAAAAAATAGTCAAATCTAGAATATCTAATATTTAATACTAATAATTTTGATGTCTCTAAAATTTAACTTGTATAATAAATATAAAAATTTTATTTATTAAAACGCAAAACATTTCCAAAATATATGTGAAAATATCCAATTATATAAAAGATGCAATATGTGAAAATAGACCTAACGTATACAAAGATATAACGTATAGAATAGAGATCCAACATAAAAAATACATTATGTATAAACGTACAATATATAGCAAAACCCAGTATGTAAAGATTTATATCTAATATAAAGCAGATGAAGATTATAGAAAGTCTAACATAAACAAAGATTTAGCGCTTTACTATTTTTTAGAGTATTTGCAATGTTCTTTTGGGGGATATTTAAAATCGTCTTGATAATGCATTTATTATATTATATGGACACAACAAAGTTGATTTTATATAGCACATGTGTCACATGCAGCACTGATTTAATAATACAAGAAGAATTATTTATAAGTATTAAGGCTCCCGAGTAGTCACCACAGCTATATTGAATCGTAACTTCAAAAGTGAGAAATGACACATTTTTTATTACGTGTTATTTGTAAACAAAGACAATTTGGATAAAACGGAATGATAAGATCGCTTTAAAACAATTGTAATAATGGAGAAAGTTATCCTTATCCCCTCCGACAGTCGGTAAATAATCATAAAAAGTGATAAAAGGCCCATGAAGTATGCATGCGTAGCTTATTTTCATTTTCACGTGCTTTTTATCACTATACGATTATTTATCGATTGTCTTTACAAATGGCACATAACAAAAATTAACATATCATTTCTCGCTTTTGACATCACGATTTAATATGGCTGTGGTGATTACTCAGATGCCTTAAATATGTGTATTATATTTGCTTTGTAATATATGTAAATGTGCAGATTACAGATATATATTTCCTTTTTTTTTTGAGAGTAAATACTTATTAATTCATCGCAAACCTACTTCTGTGTTTAACATAAGCATTAGTTTGTAATAAATTACATTACATTATCATAAATTAATACTTGTGCTGAACATAAAAATACCAGCCAATAATCCAATATTTACTTTGAAAAAGGGAAATATATCTACGTATGTATATTACAAAGGAGATACAATATTTGTATTTAAGAACTAGTATTGTGTATTTATATAGTATGTATTATACAAAATATAGGTAAATGAAAAAGAGTTATGGGATAACTCGTGTGATGTTAAGATATATTAGATAAAATATCATAAGCATCTCTCTTTTAAGAAATTATTATCCCAATGTAATATCTTACAGATTATACTATTGAGTTATACAGTTATAATAGGGCGTATTGTTATTATACATTTTTTTTAAGATCAGTCGCTATTGTCTATTTGGTATAAATTCTATACCAAAATTTAAAACACTATATACATATTATGTAATACACTGCATGTTGTATCAATTAACTTTTTTTTGCCTCGCTAGCTCTTTTTAAACTAAAATTAATTTTATTAAATAAGATTGGCGTACTTATGACTTTGTCACGTAAGCTATCTTCTTCGACTTTTATTTCATAATCTATTAATCTATAATTTTTGCAACATTAAAAAATATATATTGTACAATGATGTACTTTTGCATCATAGACCAGTCATAATGTTACGTGCAATTGATACATCAAATAATCTAACATTTTGATAATATAAAAAAAATGGTAAAATATGTTTATATCACATAAATTAAGGCATTATGTATAGTTTTTTTTGTTGTATGCCATTCATAAGAATGTTAACAAAGAGCGTGAAATATCGCACATTTACGCAGTTATATTTCAAAAAGTATGCCGTTATCTATCGAGTTAAATGTATATACGCGTGTGTACATATGTGTGTGTATGTTATATTATGTGTGCTTGTCGATTGAAATACTCAATGTTATGTCGTTCTGTTCTGTATACATTGTCGTAGCCAAACACGAATAAATGAAAGAATGTCTTTTCAAGATGGTGCCGTATCAATTGTATTGAACATCTTAGAAATCTAATCATCTTTTAATTTTTTTTTAGAATAACATGTTTTATTTTCTAATTTTACATACGTATTTACGAATATGTTTATAAAAATCCATTCATGTTTATTTATATTTTTAGTTCGACGATAAGTACTGGTTTTTAAAACTTCTTATTTTATTAGAAGATATTAAGACTTTATTAGACGATATTAAGGATATTTTGTGACGCTTTATTGGTTGTACGACATTAGATTAATTGTTATACGTACAGCTTTATTTTTTAGTTTTTTCTTAAAAATATAATGATTTTATAATCCCGAAACCTGTAAAATATGCGGCAAACTAAGATCTGTCTGATACACAGAAGTGTAAAATAATTTCTGAAATAATGCAGCGGTTTTTGACAACTGAGAAATGTATTATTATTTTAGGATTTTATTGACACAACTAAAATACTAAATATACTAAAGTACATTTATTAATATATTATACAGGTCTCCTGTAAGTTTTGGCTAATCGCTTTTGTATAGATAGAGCGAACTCAACTGAATCGAAAAGTCCTCTACCATTTTGCAATTTTCGTAATAGTTAACAAGATATCAATTACTAAAAATTGCCAAATATTGATCTTGAATAATTTTTTATTCAAATACTATCAACTTTATAGAAAAACTGCAAGAAAAAAAATTTTATTTTCTTTTCATAGAATTTTTTTAGAATTATTTATTAACTTTTTAGTACTGTATTTTCTTATTTTTACCAACATGAGAAAATACAGTACTAAAAAATTCAGAAAAAATTCTGTAAAAATTCTCAGAACTTTATGAGAAGAAAATAAATGATTTTTGTCTCTTGCAATTTTTTTGTAAAGTTGATAGTATTTGAGTAAAAAATTATTCAAAATTTCAATATTTGGCAATTTTTAGTAATTAATATCTTGTTAATTATTGCGAAAATTGTAAAATTATAATATAATATATATTATATATTGATATATTTATTGTAAGTATTACTTATGGTTGTCAATAATTTCATATTTTGTAGGTTTCAAGATTACAAAATTATTATGTTTTTAAGGTTAAACTAACAAATAAACGTAGCAAATAATCTGTCGTTACATAACCAATATAGCAGCTTAAGTCGAGCTTTAATTGGATTCTAAATTTCTGTTTTTTTTTATCCAACGTTTTTTTGTTTAACGTTTCTATCCAAAGAGATATATATTCATATGTATACACAGGTCTATATGAAAGTCTTACACCTTATTTAAGAACGATATTTTCATTGTCATGTGAGAGTTAATACTGATTGTGAAATGTTGAAGTGAAATCGGTTATACATGTGTATATCTGTGAGTCGCACTCATAAATTTGGTTATTATAATGAATGCGGTTTCTGCCATATTGCCTGTTAGTAAATTAATTAGCTTAGCGCACATATTTATGATTGTAGTAAATTATTACATTAATATTCGCGGTTTAATCACAATTTGTAATTAATCAATACGTTATTATTGAACTTATCTTCCTTTCTTTAATTCCATTTTTAATTGTTATTGCATGATTGGCGTTAAAGATTTTTTAACTTATTTTGCTGAATGTGTCAATCGTGATATACATATGGAGGGGCTAGAAGCAATAAACTGTGTTCAGCAGACAAAACTAATCAGTTAGCGCTTAGTGATTCTTTAATACGATTGGTTCTCACCTTTAGTTCTTTGCTGGATC
The DNA here is from genome assembly GCF_001594075.2 of Trachymyrmex cornetzi. Lineage (NCBI taxonomy): Eukaryota > Metazoa > Arthropoda > Insecta > Hymenoptera > Formicidae > Trachymyrmex > Trachymyrmex cornetzi. The sequence continues at coordinate 733,126 of NW_017299817.1, read as the reverse complement.
GAGATGTAGGAACCAATTATATCAAAGAATCACTAAGCGCTAACTAATTAGTTTTCTCTGCTGAATACAGCCATAGTGATGTTAGTCACTTTTTTTTACACCTACACGGAGAGAATTTTTTCTTAGAATTTAACCTGAAAATATGACAGTCGTGGGACAACATTGTATTTCGAAGAATTTTAATGTAAATCTCTCTCGTTCATTAATAAAACTATAACAAAGTATAAAATAAGTTTAATCAATTTTATTGAAGTGCATGGTAAAAATCTTTAAAATATTGTGTTGTACCACAATTATCATATTTTCAGGGTAAATTTTAAAAGAAAATTCTCTCCGTGTATCGATTTGAGATTATTGGTGCGGTCTACTAAAGCAAATGTATTACAAATCTTTTGTTTCTCGAAATCATAAAAGTGACTCCACCACTGTGGCTTTCACTCCTCCAATTATATGTGTATTCCTTATGCTGATAAATTAAGGCGTTTTCTAATCAAATAATAAGATATTTTTTACATCGGTTAGAAGAGACCGATAAATAATAAGACTAGATGTTATCTTTTTAGATGCCTTTTCCAGAACAAATTTTGTTACAATTTTACGAATGACATTTTTTATAGATGTCGATGTATTAAATTTGCTCATGCAGATCGGAAAAATCTATGTCACGTTATAGAATAATCATGCAAATATTTAGAATTTATCTCTTTGAGAAATTCATAAATTATGAATTAAAATTTATATACGTTTTTATCATGATGTGATGCACAGTTCAATATGTTGCTGCATAATTGTGTAATCTTTCTCTAGATTGCGATCTTTATCTCTTTATTTATCGTCTTGCATTAACCACAGTTAAAATCCTTTAAAGTGGATTTTCTGAATTCTATTTAATGTAAAGATCATCCTTCATATATAATGGTGGAGCTGAAAATCATATATCCACAATGTTTAATGTTGACTGTATGAATCATTGTTTTTTTATAATCATGTTTGAACGGTGATATGCGATGTACGTTAATAGTAATACTTTGTGAAATATTTGAGTACACTTGATCTAATCATAATATAATATTTAATTGCATATGCATAATCGCTAAGATTATTTTATTGCGGTTTTGTAAGAATTTTTAGATCAATGTTATGTGAAGTTTATAGATGCACAAGTATCATTTCTCACGAGTCTTATTTACATGTACATAGTAAATGAAAATAGCGTGCGAAATGAGAAGTGCTCTATGACTTTGGAAACATAGTACAAGATAAAACTGCTCGATTTATATCCCATTTGATGATATACGTTCTATGTACATTTATTAAATATATATTAAAAAATAAATGTCTTGAGAATAATCCAAATGCTTTTTAATACTTATCATTATACGAAATATTATTGGTTTATTACTAGTTCCTCAAATTATGATTTTTTTTTTGTCGATAGAAGTAGTAGGTATTCCTGTAAAGAGATTGTAATTCAAGATGCAAGTACTATTTTACGAAGCTCATAATTTAGACAGAATATTAAAATTTCGAAATCATATATTTATTGTATTTTTTAAGTACGCTCCTCTTTTGTACTAGAAACAGATATAGGTACTTCTGCGGAAGAGATTGAAATTAAAAAACATGGTATTTTTTAAGGATTTCTTCTTAGAAATTAAAACACGATATATGTATCTCCATTTATTTCTTTTTTCTCGTGTTTGCTGGTTATTTAATCCTTCATGGTCACTTCAAAAAAGCTACACGATGGTTACTCTGGGTTAAAATGACCCGATCCATTTTTGAAGTATTACCAAATCAATAGTATCAGTTTCATTGACTTAAAAAAATTACAGTATAATTTTATCCTTTAAGAAAATGGAACAATAACGTTGTAGCGAACAATTTAATTTTAACACTAAAAAAAACCGTAAACATGTTAACTTCGGAAAAAATTAAGCTCGGGTCATTTTGATCCACGGTAATCATAAAGGGTTAAGAGATGAAGTTAAAAAAAGTACCAATTTGAGAGCTCATATAGCTAATTTTACTGTGAAACTTTACCAACTATTTTTATTTTTAAAGTTTGAGGTACTCTCTCTAATTCAACTTTCCTAACATAAAGAAAATTAAATTACTGTCTACCGCAAATAAAAAATTTTTACAATTTACCTGTATATTGCTTTTAATTCATTTAAAAGTATTAATTTTTTTATTTCTGCGTGATGAGAAAATTACACAGAGAGATACCATAAATATGTGATATTTTAACTGTATGCCAATGTACAAAGCAGTAATTGATTATTTAGAGCAGAAATGTGTTTCTACATTTTTTATTCGAAGGTTTTATATATATATATATATATATACATATATATTGCTTTCAATTTATTTAAAAGTATTTATTTTATTTCTGTGTGAAAGAGAGATGAGAAAACTACGTAGTGATATCAATATCGAATACGTGATATTTTGACTGTATGCCAGTGCCAGTATACAAAGCAGTAGGACTGAATAGGAAAATGTATCGCGCATAGAAGTATTGCTTGATCGTTTGGAGCAGAAATACGCTTTTACATTGAATTTATGTTACTGTTTATTGAATGTCCCTCAATTTTTTGTACAATAATGTAACAGAGTAGAATTAATTACGACTTGGTCACGTCGATAATTCTATTATAATAACAATATTAATTACAAAGGACGTGAGTGTAGTATGTGTATCATGTCCAAGGCATGACTTCAACCATGTCTCCCCTTTTTGTCAATCGAATCGACTTCATGCTCAATAACAGTTCGCAGAAACACAGAATGTTGATTTTCCGACAAGAAAATTATTAGGCATAAAACATAGCGAGATAAAGTAATCTAATATCCTGCCAATTCGGCGAACGTCGAGTCCATTTCGTCAGCCAACGACTTGTATCTGTCCTTGTTGATGCCCAATTCATCTAAAATGCAAGATAATTTTTTTATTTCCATTTGAGACAACAAATAATATTTATATACATTTAAATATTTTAAATATAACATATGGAACTTACCCTCGAGCCTATCAACCTCCTTCTGGAGTTTCTTGACAGTCTTCTCGGCGAACTCGGCGCGAGCTTCGGCCTCCTTCAATTTGACTGTCAAAGTCTTCAATTGGCGTTTGAATTCTTCGACTCGTTGATTAGCCTAAAAATAAAAATGAGCATTTAAATTGAATTTTAAATAGTTCATTTTTATTAATTATATATATGTAATATTTATTGTTCGTATTTAAGAATCATATATACCTTTTCTTCAGAGACCTCCAAAGATTTCAAGCTGTTACCGACGACTTTCAATTCCTCTTCCAGCTCCATGATCTTGCTAAGAGAAAGCAGAAAATGGACAAGTTATAAAAATATGACTGGGTTTGTTTTACTTATTTAGGCGTTAAATGAAATAATCTGGCACTTACGCTTCGCCGGATTTCACACGATCCTCTGCGACTTCGAGCTCGTCTTCAACGAAGGCCAGCTTGCGCGATACTTCATCAGATTTTCCATCAGCGTCTTCCGCGAGCAGGCGGGCCTCCTTCAATTGATTCGTCAATTGGTCCATTCTCTCCTCGTCCTGTTGCGCACGGTTTTCCAATACTTTGCACATACTGCAATTGTATCATATTTCGTAATGTGGTATATGTAGATCGGTTAAGTTGTTCAATTACCGGCTAGACTCGTCGGCAGCCTGTGAAGCTTCAGTCAGCTTAGCAGACGCGGTGTTCAGTCGTTCCTCCGAGCGCTCGAGATCCTCCTCGATAAGTTGGACTTTACGGTTAAGGGCAGCAACCTCAGATTCAGCCTACAAAAATTGAATATATAAGAAATTCATACAATATATTGCTTTTTCTATTTATTAATATTCAATAATATAAAACAAGAATGAGGAATAAATAGCGTCATTACTTTTTATATCATTACTTTTTATAATAATGATTTGGTAATGTCATAAAGAATTGCAACATTATTGCTAAATCATTATTATAGAGAGTAACAGTAAAAGTAACGATTTCCATCTCTAGTATAAAATATGAAGCAATAGCAATTAATGTATATATGCAATAATGAATAATATATTATACTGTTATGCTTATTTTTAGTTCAGGAATATGTCCTCGCAATAATTGGCATATGAAGGAACAACGTCTATTTAGGCGACGTAAATAAAAAAAAATATAATATATCCAGCTAAAATGTTTATTTTTTAATAATTACTTTATTTTATTTACGGGATACGTCTTTATATACTTTTAGTAGCATTATTTTCTATATACGGTATTTGCAAAAACAGTTCCAATTAAGGCCAAGAACAAGAGTATGTAGAACGCCTTCACGGTCATAATATGTCAGATGCAGTAGATTTGTATTTACAATTTGTACTTACAAATTTTAAATTTCCGCAAGTGACTTTAAAAGTACTTATTTTGTTATCCGTTTTGACTTTGATAACTCTTTTATAAAGAAATGCTATCTTATCAGTTTTTAAAAATATCAAATTGTATAGCAGATGTATTTATAAGAATTATATAGTATAAAGCTGATAAAAACATTTCGGAACAGCTATCTTTATTAACACGAATATGTGGAGTTCTATTTGCTTACAACTCCGTTTGCACATAATATATTGCACGCATTGTACTGCATGTACGATAATATTGCACACAGTACATGATATCCGGAAAACATCCAGTATCCGACCTGATTCTCGGCCCATTTTTACTTCTACTATTTTTAACTTTTAACATTTGTTTGTGTAAAAGCAATTGGTTTTATTATTGCATTATATCTATCAACTTGTCAAAAGAGAAAATAGTGCGACTGAAAGAAATAATGCCACTAAAAGTATATAAAGACGTATTCCATAAATAAAATGGAGTAATTATTAAAAAAATAGACATTTTAGCTGGATATATTATATTTTTTTATTTATGTTGCCTAAATAGTTGTTCCTTCATACGCCAATTATTGCGAAAAATATTACTAAGGCCTCGGTCGTCTAGAGGTTTAAAACGCCCGGAAAGCAAGAGAGAGTGTTCGACTCCCGGCCGAGATAATATTTTTCGCAATAAGAATTAATTATTTATAGATTTTAATATGTCACTCAGCATTATTAAAATCGTTCGAAGATGTGAAAAAAGCATCAAATTATTAAATTGCTAGTCAATTTAACTCGTGATATTACTGCGGTAGTTTAGTATACAGTTAGCGTTTGAAGACCGAAAAGTCATTTCGGCGCGCGTTTCAAAGGACTACATACGTAGTATATAAATTCACACATCGTATAAGCATTTAAGATCCAACAAATTTATATATTTTCTTTATTTTTTTCTGTAAACTCTTTAATTTTGAAGTTAAAAGAAAACACATGGTGTGTGTCGCTAAAAGAAAGTATGTAGACAAAATGGATACTTTTTTAAATAAGCAACTATGTGTTTTTTACTATTAATTCATCTCATTATTCTGTTTATAAGAATGGAATAATTATAAAAAAATAATATTTTACGAGATATTTTACACCAAAATATATCAATATAAAGTATAAAATATCTCGTAAATTATTAATTTTTTGATAACTTTATCTTAATATTTTTATATGCGGAATAATCAGAGAATCATATTATGTAATGAAAATCATATAATCTATTTTAAAAAATAGCGATATCGTTTCATGTTACCTAATTAAAACATTGATTTTCTCAAAAATTAAATTTATCAATATTTGCGGTCTGTTCAGACCGTACTTTTATCTGAAATATTTTTTAAATATTTTCCGAGATATTTAACTCATTTCAAACATAATAGGTCACCTATATACATATACAAAGCTTACATTGGTAAGAGATTTCTCGCGATCTTCGAGATCCTTATTAGCCTGCTCAAGAGCTTGCTTGTTAGCTTCCAGATCGCCTTCGACCTGAGATAATTTTTTTCGTTGATCCGCAACTTCCTCGAGAACCTTATCTGCGCGCAAATTCGCCTCTTTTGCCTGCCCTTCGCAGGTGTCAGCTTTGTCCATAGCATTGTCTTTCTCAAGCTTCATCGCTTGCATTTTCTTCTTGATGACATCCATGATGGCGGCTTTGTTTCGCGGACCGTATAAACGAAATTACCGAGTTTGCTGAAAAAATACAAACATTCATATTATAAATTCCGTCGTCGTTAACTAACGCGACTATTCGCACTTTTATGTGGAGATGGTATGCATTTTTTAAGCTCGACGGCTGCATTTCGGCTCTCCGAAAATATTCGTGCCGCGGGTACGGCTTGCGAGCCATCCAGCCCGACGTTCTGCAAAGCCATAATTCCGGTAGGTGATCGCAACGCGTAAGCACGAAGAGAAGCCACGCATCAGGGCGTCTACGGAAATAGCATCTACAGCCCGATTCTATAAATATGTACGGAACGACGGCGGCAAAAGCTTCTGACGCCGCGCGGCGCAAGAACAGGCCAAAACGTAACGAGTGTAACCCAGAAGAACGGGCTTTACTTGGCCGCCACCGTCGACCGACATTCGATCTAACCGACGCGTATTAATAGCATTTTACAAAACTTCGGCGGGTTCTCCGCGATCGCGGCTTCCTCGCGCGAATTTTACGCTCACGAATAAAACTATTTCATCGCGATGCGTCTGTATGATAATTATGCGACAAAATTAATGCGCGAGAACGTAATGAAATATTCAATGCCACGATGATATCGCAATTTTACAAAAGAATGTTATTATGCAAATTCGAATATAATGAATGTAATACTCTGTTCGTGACACACAGAATAAAATTTATAATCATCAAATTTATAATCACCAAGCGTAGATTCAAAACAATACTCAATATTTATGAAACACATTAAAGCAGAAATATTGTTAAGAAGATAGATACATATGTGTAATATAATATGTTATATTGATTTTCAATACGTATAAAGCTATCTTTTAAATACCTGCTCGCCGCATAAAATAAACGTTATTCTCAACCAAGAACGAAAAAGTCGAATTACTTTTATTTTGTAAAATAAATTTACAAATTACCGTGAAATATAATCAAAATATTATTTGAGCTTGTAACATCTGATTCCGAGATATTAATAACTTGAGAATCTCAGCTGTTGATTACATTTGTCATCTGATGTCAAAGTGATGCAATACTATATCTGTTATGTCTACCGTCGGAAAAAAAAATTACGATTTGAGTGTAGTCGCGCGGATATATTTTTACACGTCGTTTCTTCGCTTTTGGTGAGCGAGTCGATCGATTTGTCGTATTATATAAAGAGTATTATTCGTGGGATATTATATTCAATAAAGTGTATGTAACATAACGAATCAGCGCATGCAGTTGACAGTTACGAATACTACTTACGGCATTGCTTTATGTTAAGCCCGAAAGCAAATTCTTCAAGCGTTAGCAGAGCTGTTATTATTTGGCAGCGATTAGAAAGTCTCGCAAAGCTGTCCAGTTTCCAAGACATTGCGGATCTTCGTGAAACGAATCTAGCTTCCTGTAAGAAGTTAAACGTCGTCTCCGTCGTCCAATAAAAAAAAAGAGAATATAAATCGGGTAGATACGCAAGTTAGAGCAGATCAAGACTACATGCCAAAACGTCATCTCCGAGGAAAATTTTACTTGGTGTAACATGGTTAAGTGTACACTGTTAAATTTGATAAGGGGGGTCAAATTAACTCAATGTGAGTCGCCACTACTCCTACTAAATATATCGTTATTTTTTACTAAAATGATAATTAAATTTGACACTATATATAATGTTAAATTGATACTGTATAGTGTCGAATATAACCATTGTTTTAGTAAAAAATAACGATATTATTGAGTAGGAGCAGTGGCGACTCACGTTGAGTTAATTTGACCCTATAAAATTTAACAGTGTACTATATGTATATTTTGATAAAATTTTCTTCTAAGAGAACGTTTTGAAATGTAAGTCTACAGTATAAATCGGGTAAGTGCGCAAGCTATACCAAATCCAAAGCGAAAATAAAAATTAGAACGTAAATCAAATGGTAAGAGACATGGCAGAAACTTTTAGGAAGCGAAAATTGAGACAACGAAATATAAAAGAGATTTCTGTTACATTTCAATTTTCGCTTCCTAGAATTTGTATTTACGCTTCTCTTATTTCCCCTTATATTCAATTTACGCTTTGAGTTTTATTTTCGCCGGCGAATAGATTTACCATCGAAATGTTAGAAGCACACGTTCAATATTTGAGATGGCAGACGAACCACGCAGAGTCGGGCTTCAATTTCGAGCACTACGTAATTATCAGCACTGAATCATTTACTGTAATTTTTTTAGAGCACTTCCTCCTCTTCGGGAGTTTTCGCACATTTTAATGACACTAGTATTTTAATAAACAAAGCGCGTGTTCCTCTCGCGATACTTTTCACTATCTCACTGCGACGATCGATCAACACCCGCACAAAGGGTTACATCGTAAAGATGGTACTTACAGGCGTGCTAAGTACCGACGAGTCGCTAAAATTCCAAGGTTAAAGCTTCTTAAAAGTTCAAATACCGTTGGTTAGTTCGGCACTATCGTGTCGCATTCGATTTATCCTGTCGTCGAGTGGACATTTCCTGCTTTCGTCGCCACTTCCATCGTTCTCCGTTCGCCAACGAGAGCTTGTTCCGCATCGCGCTGTCACGAGGTAAAAGCGTAGAAGACGGAAAGGTAGACAGAGGAAGAGAGAAAGAGATAGAAAGAGAAGCGAAGCGAAGCGTTTTTCACTGCTGGAAAAGTGCGGTGTCGACAATGGTGCACTTACCAAAACCCGAGCGATCGGAGCAGCGTGAGACGAGTATCTGAGCGGAGAAAAGTCTTCAGTCTTCAGGCGAAAAGCGCGCGGCGGAAGGACGCGTGTCACGTAGCTTTAGGGTGGGGGATCCCAAAAATGGCCCGCCGCGAGCCCCCCGTAATACGTTTATTTTCTGCTCTCGTACGATCCGCGGACGATCTGTCGAGTCGCACCTTCCTCCGTCGCTGGAGCGCGGCATAGCATCGACCCAGCATCTGCGCTCCAGGGTTGCGACGGTGAACAGATCTCGTCTCTTTCTCTCTCGCAAGGGAGGTAACTCTCAACGGAACCGTAGACGGAAAGTAAACGCCTTGGGAAGTGTCCGATTCTGCGAACGAGAGACTCGCGTACGAGTTTTACGTGATTGTGAGATTTCCCTTGGCTGCTTTGCTAAATTAACCGCTCCAGATTCTCGTGCACTCTTACCGATGATTGATACAAAGTTTAATAAGACAAACTTTCGCCTTTTGCACAAGAAAATATCTATACGCAATGTTTCTGCAATTAAATGATTATATTTTAGGAAGAAACTTTGACGGAGAAGAATATTTGGTTTCACAGAAGTATTCGTAGTGTTTTGCTTATAATATTACTTTTCATTTTTTTTATTATTATTTATAACCCATCTGTCGAACAAAGAATGCCACTTATAAGCACATTGTACAAGTGTTTAAAAATATTTACAAACGTTTAGATATATATTTTTTTTATAAGGATTAACGTCGTAGAAGAAATATCTGCTCTCTCTCTCTCTCTCTCTCTCTCTCTCTCTCTCCCCTTATTTCGCATTTCCTGTTTTATTTCCGTTTTGTATTTTTCGCTCGGCGAAATCATTTTTAGAGATCGCTTCGCTTCGCTACGTTCACCTGTTGCCAGACATTTATCATCGTGAAAAAAATAAATCTTTATTTTAAGGCCGTCATTTGAAGTTCCCTAACTAGTTGTCGATAAAATGTACAATGAGAGACACAACTGCGCAGAGTTCGAATTTGGATAATTTTTTGATTTCATAGTAAATTTGCGACTTATCTTTGTACGCGCAGTTATGTATGTACATGTATAATAATTCTGGGTTAACCCCTTACGGCACAGTATTACTGAATATAAATGCTTGATATATAAGCTCTGATGGTTTATCAAAATTTATATTTCCCTCGAGACTTTATTGCGTCATTCCGCACGGGAAAGTATATATATATTTCAATCTCAATAGAATTCTCGTGTTATTGCCGATAAAAATATTAAATTCTATATTTCTCCTTTAAAGAGGTAGGATTATACTTTAATATCTATTTTTACACCGTTGACACACTTGTTCTGTGAGTGCAACTTTTTACAATAAAGAAATGACTACGCAGTAAGGGATTAACATGAACAGCGTCGCTGTGTGATACGTCTATTTCTTTGGACGTTTAACCAGCCGGTCAAAAATACTCTTAAGGATATTTCAGAGAGGTCCTTGACTTCGAGATAATTATAGGAAGAGAATTGTTCTATTACTTTTGTGCTATTGACCTTATTAGAGGATTCAGGAGGATCATGCTACTTACGTCCCTTTTAGAAGTGTAAAAAGTGGTAGAAGTCATGAAAGGTGTCAGATAACGTTATAATATATCTAGCTTGAATTATAATGCGAGGAGCATAGAAATAGTATAACAAAATATATGAAATATTTATAAAACAGTTCCTTCCAACGATATTTGTGAAAATGTCTCATATTTCTTATGTTGACGACGTGTCTAATCGAAATTTCAAAATATTTATGTTTCCTAAGAGAAATTAAATGCAGGAATAATTAAATTGGTTAGTAATCAATTACTTATTTTAAGTATTAAAAGCATTGTTGTTAATGTTTTCAATATTCAAAATAAGTAATTAATCATTAACCAATATTTAATAGATATTAATTATGATAATAAATTTCTCTAAGGTTTTCTTTTCCATGATTATTTAATTTTTCCTCGCGTGATAATTATGATAAATCAACACATTTTTCGATCATCTGTGAAACAAATGTACCGAATTACAATAATTTCCGCTTATTTATAGTTGCGGCACTCGAATTTTTCACAAATAACGACGGAAGTGTTTGAACGAACGTAGTCGTGCATGGCCAAAGCCGTGCCTTATCACATATTTTCAACGTCGCTTTCCCTATATGTACACGTGTGATTATAATCTAAGAAATGCTTATAGCTAGTTAAGACAGATTCTCGTGACACAGATGGATACGTATTCTTAACGAAGTGGGCTCAAAGTTATTCTGTGCCATAAGACAGAGTATCGTGTCATTTCCGAATCGTCGTCGTCGTCGTCGTCTCTTTTGCGCGAGGATCCTTTAATCCCGAAACACAATTTCTGGCTTTCTACAATAAGCCATTATCTAAGCTTTAAGTCTTAAGCCGTAAGAAACTGACCAATCGATTATTTTTCTCATGCTTCATTGTGATTGTCAATTTCTTACGGCTTAAGACTTAAGCTTAGGTAATAACTTATTGTCGAAAGCCTCTTAAGACTTAAGCTAGAAACACATAAAAAAATATAAGGCAGTAAGACGTAAGCAGTAAGCGAATCGGCCAATCTTACAGTAGAGAACATAAAATAGTTTTCTATTTGGTTGATTAGCCGGTTCAGTTACTACTTATGTCTTATTGTTTTACGTTTTTTAAATGTATTTCTAACTTTACTACACCTGTGTATAGTAAGCCTTAAGAAATTGATCAATCACAGTCGACTATTTTTCTCATATTCGACTGTGATTAATTAATTTCTTAAGGCTTAAGACTTATCATACCTATTGTGTTTTAGGACTTACAGAAATCCAATATCAGTTTAATACTAAAAGATAGTGATCGATTACTTATTTTGAGTATTACAAGCACTGTTGTTGAGCGCTTAATAAATAATTAATCACTACCTTCCAGTATTAAATTTCTGTAAGAGAGACGCGCCTTGTTACTATTTTTATATCTACTTAACGAACATACTACTCTCTAGATTGGACGTCGATAGTGTACATTGAAATGTGTTGTGCACATTATTGCTACCTTAACTTTTGAATAAACGGCTCGTTACTCTCATGGAATTGCTTCGCAAGTGACGGAGCTACGCGAAGCGTTCGACTTGTTTCAGGCGGAGAGACATGCAACTTAATATATAATAGCGAAGACCCGATATTTCACAAGCTGCGCGCTTATATGAGCATGAATTAAATTTACGCGTACGACTGTCTACAAAATTATATATTATTTAATGTTAAGTAGAAAACGCTTCATGTAGATTTATATAGGTAGTGTAGGTGTTTAAATTTTCAGAATATTGTTACGCAGGTAGTAGATATACGACAGAATAATTATAATTCTCGGCAAGTTTGTTGCGGAATGTACGTTTTTAACGTACCTACATATTGTAATCATTAAATTATAGGATTAAATACGTAGAGTGACGCAGATGAGGATTTATTTTATTTAAAGGATGAACATGGTTATTTTGAAAACGAAAGAGCAGAGATGTATAAAGCCAGGTATTATCCTGTTTGGCAGTGAGAAATGCCTAGGACAATATATTATATAGTATCGCTTAACTTTTGAATGCACACGGCGCTTCAATAAAATCTTTCATTATAAGAAGTTAACTTGCAAAAATGTTTGAAAGGCTTTGTATTTAAAAATACTTTTATTAGAATATATTATTTATGACTTATCTCGATTTGTATTAAATTAGAATGTAATTAATAAATTATGTATACCACTGTGAATGTACGAGATATCGTTGGATATTTTGATATATGCGTATTTGTATATTATAGGGAGGGTTAAAAAAATATTGTTATATATATTTTCTGCTTTTGCGTGCTTAAACAGAATATTGTTAAGCATATTTGCTCTGATATGCATCTTACGTCAGTCTTAATTTATCTCTTGCCAAATCAAAATAGCCGGATGCATTCAAAAGTTAAATATTACAACGAGATCACGAATTGACGTCAACGGCGAAAGGAAATGCAAATGTCAATTTACGAGTAATCTAGTGTCGTATCAACGAGCGCTTGTTTATGTTACGATAAACGTTACGGGCTTGAATATACACGCGCATCGTCGACCGTGATTTGAAACTATTTTTTGATCTCATACGTATCATATTATTTAGCCAGTAGTCCTATTGCAGACTGCAATCAATCCCTTAGTAATAATTATCTATGACCAGGTTTATTTTACCAGAAATTATTCCATTCTATCCGCAACATTAAAGCGCCATTTATCCCGATAAATGTCCAACAGTTTGACAATATCGTGATTAATATGCCAATCAAACATTATTGCCTCGAGCCTTTTGCTTTTGAGTTATCGCATTGAATTATCGAACCGGTTAGCATACCAGTTCTTTGCAAGCCCCCGAATTGAAATTTTCCAAACGCTTTCCCTTTATCGCACGCATAAAACTATTTTATTGATAAATTTGCTGAATTTGCGATTTAATATTTTTTTCTTCTTTAATCCGGCATCTCCTCCCTTCGCATTTGCGTCGATAACGAGAAATGAATTTTTTGCGCGGAACGTGGGCTCGTGAGTTGATCAGCTCAGCTATCGAACGAATCGAACTTTAATGAGCGTGACTCCGGAAGACGTCGTAACGCCTGGTACAGCGATGCGTTGTCGGCGTCGCCGGCGCTGAAGCGGTGCCACAGCTTGTTGTCGGGATCCCAGGCTGAATTGGGCGGCCTGTATAATCGGGGAATGTGCCGACCGTCGCGAGTAATTCCAAAAACGTAGCTGTTATTTCCTGAAATCGATTTAAAGGCATCTTAAACGTGCGACGTACAGCGATCGTGTAGCTAGGCGATACAGTTTATGATTATACGCCGTAATTTTACTTTGGCTGCGTTTGATTTTGTCGCTTTAATCCTTGTAGCACATTTTTCTATTTAAACAGATTTCTGTGAAATCTTGCAATTCTATGTTTTTTTAGTTCGCTGATTATTACAAATCTGAAGTCAGATTAAAAAAATTATAAGTAGCAAATTCAGTATGGCTGCCATGTAAGAGTAAATTAGTGTAAGTCTGAATAAATATAAATCAGAGATAAAGGGTTTTCAAATTGTTAACAGAAAGTTAAAGGTGTAAGCTTCAATGTAAGAACAGGAATTTGAAAGAAATGCAAAAACAATCGGATATAAAAACCATGGAAAACATGTAAAATGAATATCTCAAGTAGAACAGTAACGTTTATAAAACGTTTAAAAATTGTTATCTTTGTTTTAAAATCGTTTAAGGCCACTTTAGTGTTCCCTAACGGTTATAGAAGTCAAGCAACGCTTGGATACGCTACGGACTACGTTTGGATAGGTGAAACCGTTTAGAGAAACAGTCGTAAAGTCGAATTTCTTTCCCCGAATACTTTTTGAATTGTTACTTTGTCATGTGTGTATTTAAGGATGTGTAATATTAATTAATAAAATTTATTTTAGTAATAAAACTGATTAATTATTGGATTAATTAACGGATTAATTATACATACAAAATATTTTACTAGAGTAAAAAAGTTATAAAATATGGTTTTACATGCTGGTTTTATATAGTGGTTTTAATTAATCATTATTTTTAATATTTTCTACACACGGACACTTCTAACTATTACTCAACATTACGGAAAAACGTTTTTTTTAACAGTTTCTCAACGCTTTTGTTCTCAACGCTTTTGTTCTTTGGGATTAATGTATCAGAAGAATGTTAAATCGGTTCCTTTAAATTGTGAGTAGTACATCATAAAAATGAAAAAAAAAAAGTGGAAGGTATACTTTCCATTACCACACAAAGGATTAAGTGCTGATAATTATTATTCTATTTTTATCGTTCATTAGGCGCGAAACAAAGATAGAAAGCGCTGAAAGCGTCTAAATCGATGCAGCGATTCAGCCAAAGTGAGCGATCGTTGCAGTTATGTACCGCAGGATTGGTAGAATTTGAAATTGCGATAATTATACTGCGGGATTAAAAGCTCCTCTAAATAAGTCGCAATCGTAAAACGTAAAAGCGATAGGCAATTAGAAGCGTCAATTAACTATTGACCGTTTCTAATTAGCCGTTTGCGAACGCACTTTTACGTTTTGCGATTGCACACACACACACAGAGGTCTTTACTCTTAAATCTTCAACATCGAACTGGATTCGACATAAAATTTATATATACTTTTTTTCTGTACTATTTTAATTAAAAGTAATTATATCAATATTTTGTTTTGTGTATTGCGTTGTTAAATATTTACAACAAATTTGGATTTTTGGTACTTAAATTTAATTTAGTAAAAGAAAACTTGAATTTTATTCGACAAATGCTTTAAATGATATCATATTAATTATTTAAACCAGATCATTAAAATTTAAAATAAAAAGTAATAAATTGCTTTTAAACATATTAATAATTAATTAGATAATGCTTTTGTAACTTTCACGGTTACTTTATGTACAAAAGCTGTACGTTTCGCGGGTTATCTCTATGTCCAGATCCATTGTTAGAATGTACGTTTCACGAACATTACATTTCAGTTCATCATGATGAGAAGCAGCCTGATATAGTTCTCAGTATTACTGATGAAGTGAATTGCAATGTTTATGAAACATTGGAATTCTAATCAAGAATTTGAACATGGAGAAACCTACAAAACGTGTAGCTTCTATATATTAATTATAACGTATTTAATATGTTATTTCGGACAAATGCCAGTTTTTACTTTCTATAAAAAAGTAATTAAAATTTTTTATTGCAGAATCTTCCTACATATTTTTATTTACTTGAAGTTGGTGAAGTAAAATATTAAATCTGTTACGAAGTGCAAAGGGTTAATTTATAAATAAATGAGTTTGTCGGACATATCACAACGTGATTATTTTTCACGTAGAGATATTCTTGCCAAAAGAGAAAATATCTGTTAGAAAAACATATGTGAATAACTTGTACACAAGAAGGTATTCCATGTAGGATGCTAAGGTGAAAGGTATCCCCTTTGCAAAATACCCCTTTAGTAGCTCAAGTCCATCACCGCGTAACCCTGTGCTTCTTATGGGAACATACGAGCATGGACGCAGCCACCTCCGCAACGAGATATCTCTGTAGAAAAATATATTTCTACTGTGGTGGACTAACTCTTTGCACAGAGGAGTATATTTTCTCCTTGGAAAAATATCCCCCTATTGCGAAAAATGTTGAATGACGGAATGTGTTCACGGAATTTTATGAGTGTGATTATCTCCTCCCTATATGATGAGACGTATCTTTTCTATAATACATATATATTATATACCTTATCTATAGGGGAAAATGTATATTTATTCCCTAAAAAGTATTATTTTTTCATGCATTATACGCTCGTGTTATCCAAGAGACTAGTTATCTCTTTTTCGGATAGATGGAGAAACTTTTTGTATCAATTGTTTTATAAATTCCTAACAATCCTTCGCGATTCTGTTTAGATGCTTCGATCTTTGCTTCGATCTTAACAAAAGTCGCTCGTATAACACTCAAGACGAAATTACCTGTAGTTGGAGATTGCGAAGGCGATTGCTGGGGCGAGCTCACCAAAGGTGATAAGGGCTCGTAGGGCGGCGGTGGAGGCGACGATGGGGATGGCGTGGGTGACGGGGGTGGTAACCTGAGAACGACATCCGGATCGAGGCCGAGGGCCTTTAAGGCCCTGCGAGGGTGTGCACGCACCCATGTTTCGAATAGATCGACCGGCCAATCCGTCTGCGTCGACGCGTCGATCAATCTCGCTGGTGGATTCCAACAAATGGCGTCCGGGGGATGGGACGAGCTCCTGGCGAGGACCCCACTGCCGCGGCTCGCCGCCGGGGTCGGTAGATTCGGATTACTTTGGGGTGAGCAGGCGAGCATCTGCAACGCTTGAATAGCGTTGCGCACCTGTCGATTCAATGTTATTTTAATCCCGCGGTTGAACTCTTTTCAAATGATGAATCCGTGGGTATTTTTAATTTGCTCAAATAAAATTTTTTTGAAATCATAAATTTATCCTAGAAAATTTCTCTCAAAATTTATTTGTTTTATAAATAGCCCTGCTCTATCCTAGTATTTGACACAGTTGGAAAATGTGTATTAAATTTAACGCATTTTACATCCCAAACAGCCAAGTCAAATTTTTAAGTTAATTTAACATAAGGTAAATATGTTAGGAAGTAACACAAACATTACATAAAAAATTAATACGAAAAACGTAATACTGACACAATTTATAAGCAGTCGTATTTCTTTATTAAAGTCAACATTAATATATTAAATTGACACATTTTATTCATTTATCTTAGAATTTATGTTTTAAATAAAATACATTTTTTTATGTTATTTCACTTACTCGTTATGTTATTTTTACGCTAAGAAATATTGAATATCAATTTAACGTTTGAATATTTAGAAAAAAATATTTAAATAACACAATTACATTATGTTAGACTAATACTCGGATATATTAAAAATTCAACATAAAATTTTTAACAAGGATTTGGACGGTCTCTAAACACAAAAAAAATTTTTTTACTGTGTGCTGTACGATATTTTATCCTGTACGATATTTCATTTACCAGTGTTTTTTAACTGTAAATCTCCAAGTGTGTCGCGAAAATTATTGTAGAGAAAGTAAAAAAAGCAAAAAAGTTTAAAAATATACTAAAAAAATAAGTAAGACGCAAAAAAAGTTTCAAAATTTATGAAAATTATTTAAATTATATTGTATTGTTTGTTCTCATTTTAACAAAGTGTCTAGAATTTTATTTTTTATTTCTGAATGTCATGTTTCTAAAACGTGTGCACCTAATGTTGTACTTCAAGAAATTTGACTTGTTATTTAATATGCCGCAAATTGAAAAAGATTAAAAGTCGTTCTTTATATATATGTACAAAGTGTTGAACCACATCATCCATTACTTCAAAGTCACAAATTACTACGTAATGGAATATTAAAACGTTGAAAATTAATCGTTAGTTCACAAGGTCAATATTTGTTAATTACACGTCATTTTATATTACATATAATTTTTTGATATAATTGGATTATAGAGGATTAAAGCCAAGAAATCTCGGAGAATTGAGAAGTACTAGTAGTTAAGTGAATATAAAACAATTTGGCATAATGTTTCTGAGCCGGATTGAAACAAAGGATCCACATAAAATACCTCGCAACTGAGCGTAGCAACATCCTGGTGTAGCGTGGAAAACTGATTATCGAGTCTCTCAACCGATCCGCGAATATGTTCCTCTACAGATTCTTGCGCGATTACTTGCGCCGCCCTTCCTCCTCGCAGCAAGACACCCCTTGCACGTCTGCCTTCTCTATAATCCTCCCTGATATTTCAAACAAAGTTAACTTTATTCCTCGTTATACGATCTAAAATATCGAGAATGCTCAGAGAGATGAGACGATATTGGCATCATGGTGTGAAAATCCCAAAGTAAAGAATCCAGAAGTGGATTAACTTCGCCACAAATTTCTCAACGATATAGGTATGTCATCGTCTAAAGCCGGATTGAATGCGACTTTGGGATATTCTTAAGTTCTACAAGCGGAAAATCGTGTTATCCTACAGTTGAAATTTTCTTTCTTTACAGAAGGTAGCGACAAATTGCGCCTTTTACAATCCGAGATATTTTTTTTACTCAGCTTTAAAGCAAAAAAGGAATATTATTTTTTTAGGACTAATAATTTATCGAATATAAATAGTCAATAAATAAAAAGAATTAAATATATGTTTAAGTTATTATTTTTCTGGAAAAAATAGGTTGATGAAACAAATATTTAATTATAGAAAAAGTGGAAAAATAAAACAACTAGATTCACTTTTTTCCACTCTCCAAGTCTATCCATTATTTCAACCTTTTTACGCCGTTGAAATTTTTATCTTGCCATCGTTTACTTATCGTCCTTTCCTTTTTTAGTGTTTTACTTTTTCTAAGAGGACATTTCTATAAATAACTTCCATAATTTTTTTTCAATGTTAAGATTTCTTTTTTTCGACAAGGGCTTACCTGAACTTGGCATGTCGTGGGCTCGAAGAGGTGTGAAGCGGTGATTTGTTGGGGGGTGAGAGGGGAGAAGTTTCGCCCTCCTCGGCTAAGTTCTCGTCGTCCTCACTGATGGAGGGCAGTGTCAATGACGGGCCATTTACATCGGACTCCTGCTAAAATTTACGTAACAAGAGGGGTAGTAAATTTCACCTGGGCAGAATCTCAATGATCTTTGTAGAATAATACGCGTTCTTTTTATAGTTATATATAGATATAAAATGTAATCTTTTTTTACTTTTTATATATGTAAATTAAAGTATTCATAATAAAATAAAGTATATACGAAGAGAATTTTTTTGTAGAATTTACCCTGAAAATATAACAGTTGTGGGACAACATTTCGAAGAATTTTAATGTAAATTTGTTTCATTCATTCATCAATAAAACTACAATAAAGTACAAAATAAGTTTGATCAATTTTACTGAAGTGCATGGTAAAAATCTTTAAAATATTGCATTATACCACAACTATATTTTCAGGATAAATTTTTAAAAGAAAATTCTCTTATATATATATTATAATTAGACAATTCTTCTATATTTAAAATTGAAAATTAATATCTTTTAAAATATTTAAGGGGGGTCTTTACTTTATCGGCCAAGAAAAATAGGTAATTTTTAGGAATTTATAGAAAAGGAACTATTAAAGATAAAATTATAAAATTTGGAATACATTTAAATTTATCTTAAGTAAATATAAAAAAATCGTTACAACAGTTGAAGCAATAGACAAGCTGTTCTGGTGGGCGGAGTGGGTGGCGGAACGAGATGGCCAGATGGTGGAAGTTCTTGCAGGCTCAAAAACAATCCGAAGAAAAAAGAATTTTTTTACAAGCTATAGAGGTTCATGCTTCATATAGACTAAAATAAAAAAATTACAAAACTTTTTGAGTGTGTTATAGTCATTCAAACAAAAAACATTTTTTTTACGAAAAATTGTTGCAGTTATTTATTTAAAAAAAAAGTTTTCAATATTTTCTCTTTATTCTGGTTTATTTTAGAGAGACGGTATTTCCGAACATTTTAAGACCAAAATCATAACGATTGTATGATTTGGGACTTGTACAGAACTTTCACCAACTTAAAAAAACGTCGTTTCGAGAAAAACGCGTTTAAAGTTTAAGTAGTACATACAACTAATCGGCGATCCTGACTCTTCAACAGGCTGTAACTTGATCGATTTTTCGAATTTTGACTTGAAATTTTTACCATTTATTTTTGAAAGTACAATCTTTAAGAATATGTAAAAAAAAATCGATTTTTTTGACCCAACAAGGTAGAGGCCCCCCTTAAGTATCATATTTCGGACTCTTTTTGATGATTCTCTAAATAATTTCTCTCTCTCTCTCTCTCTCTCTCTCTCTCTCTCTCTCTCTCTCAGGGGAGAATATAAAGTTAATTACCTCTGCCTCGTAACCTTCACGCAAATTGTACGTAAGATCGTGTTGTATATCATGCGCAAACTCTTGTTGATACTCGGGGTATAGTCGGAGGACTTCGACTAAGCCTTGCATGTGTATACACTTCAAATCGCAATATGTTAGCGCCTTGACGTCGCAGCTGGATTTTACTACATCAACCGAGCCAGATCCAGTTGTACCGCCGCCATTATTTCCGTGTTGCAGATGAACGTTTATGTCGCACCCCACTAAATCTCCCTTCCCTTAAAAGATACATCAAGGATGAGGTCTGCTCGCAAATTAATAATTTCATGCGTCTAGTTGCGTATAAATTTAAAGAAACCTTAACTGATCTAAAATTAATATGTTCAATATAATATTTACTTAATGTAAAATATTTCGAGCTTAAGCATTTAGTCGTAATTTGTAATAAAATTAAATATTGACAAAAGAAAATCGCGAATAACAAAAAAAATCTAAGTATTAAATTATATTTATTACCTAAAATTGCTACCACCATATCATTTTGCACAACTTCCATAGATCCATTGCACAAATAATAGATGTACGAAAGGGCATCGCCTTTATGGACGAGAAATTCGCCGGGAGCGCAGAAATTATTTCTGATATGCAGTGAGAGTAGCTTTAAACATCCCTGTGAAGCGGCTTCGAATATCGGTAAACTTAAAATTTCTCGATGAAGATGCATTGAAACATCCCCTCGTAATTCCTCGGGAAATTGTTTGAGGGTCTACAGAAGAATTATTATGTGTTGTGATATACAACTATCGTAGCAATATTTTTTCAATTTACTTTTTATGTAGCGTTCTAACCGAACTTATCGATGTATATATTAATATAATACTTTAATTAAAAAGAAGTCTGATGTTCTTTACCTCGTGCACGTCAATACCATGGTTCAGTGACCATATAGTCTGAAAGTAATCCTGCATTCGCTGCTTGAGTTCCTCCGGAATTTGATGTAAGATTAAAAAATCTTTGAGATCTCGCAACTTTGTCTGATACTGGGATCTTCTAGAGTACATTCTTTGAATAATTGCAGTAACATTGCCAAATACCACAGCGTGCATGAGAGCTGAAATGTAAAAACCTTGTGCACTATGTCCTGGTGGAGAGGAGTACATAAAATGTACATGAAATATGATCGATTTCACATTAAATCGCCATTAATATCAGGCAAGGGACAATGCTCGACTAATTCCCGACAAGCATATGAGCTAATGGTGAAACTTGTAATAGCATTACAGCATATTATCATGATAAACTTCATAATACCTCACCAGGAAATTTTACAGGCAACATGCAAATCTTATTTCGTATGATTAAATCAAAACTTACCCCCAATCAACATTGTGCAAATAGAGAAAAATTTCTCCGAAAAAGTATTTGCCGAAACATTTCCGAAACCTACGGAAGTTAGACTACTACAAGTAAAATATAATGCTGTTATGTAGCTCTCTGTGTGCGTGACGTTTTGCACTGATATTTTTAATTTCTCAGCCAAAGTATGTATCCAACCTAGAACATATTAACGGCAATTCCAGCGTTTTTTAGTTTAGTAAACGGTTTATCATCTGTTTTGTCTCATTTATTGAAGTGAAAATTACTATAGGATTGTTTGCGTCGCATGCTCCAACATGTTCCTATCATAGGTCCCACTCATTCTAACGAGCGCATAAAGTGAGTAAGTATTATGGTAGGAGCATATTAAAGCATGTTAAAGCATGCGATGCAAATAAACTTTATATTTTCATACAATTTAATAAAAATATCGTCCGGTTGCGTACTCTCTAACACTTTTAGAGTGAATTTTACTTTACAGAGTGAAAATTGAGCCACTCTTTTTCAAGACTGACTTAATTTTCTCTGTAGAGTGAGATTCCATTCCAAAAAATTTATAGAGTAAATATTAACTTTTATATTTTTTGTTCATATTTCTAGATTTATATTTTTATTTCCGTATTTTGTGTTTAAGTTGTGGAATTTATATTTTTATATTTCTATTGAGAAGCGATTCTTATGATGAAACCGTTTCTCAATAACTATTGGATAACAATTCCTACAAATCTTATGCAAGAGCTCTCATATAGAAGATAGGATCGTTTCTATAGTTGCAGATCCATTCGCGCAATTCTGCGACGGATATGTAGACATGTTTTCTCAAGAAATAGATAGCATCGGGTGATTTTTATAGGTCACGAAGGCTGCAACTGTGTTCTGATTGTTTTTGTATTAGGTAGAGAGAATACTTGTGTATTCTCGAAAGATTGGCAATCTAGCTGTTCCCAAGTACACAGTGCTTCACATTTTCCGTAAATATTTCATGATATCCATGTTACAGAATGTGGCAACTTGCGATCATTAAATAATGCTGAACCCTTATAGAAATTTAATACTAATATTGACCAATTAATCATCTATTTTCAGTATTAAAAGTACTGTAACAATACTTTTAATATTCAAAATAAGCGATTAATTGACCAGTACTAGTATTAACCCTTACCCTACTAGGTTTGCTAAGAGGCTTACTAGGCTTACTAAGGGAGGTCACTGGTTACCGAGCGATTTTTCTTCGTGCAAGTTTCTTTGCGTCTTTCGGTAATTATAAATTATACAACTTTTTATTATTTTCCAAAATAAAGTGTCAATATTTATTCTAGAAAATTGAAAGTATGTTGGTGAATTTTTAGAGATTTTTTTAATCATTCTGAATAGGTGAAAAAAAATGAACGGATTCTAGTGTCCCCGTTAGTATGGATGAGGCACTACTATGTACCTAGTAGGGTAAGGATTAAATTTCTACACATTGGCTTCTTAAGAGACTTACCTAGATCCCAGTCCTTATCATTCCGCAATCGCTCCTTTTCGGCGATTACATACCAAATGCAAGCCAACCAATGTGCCACCACAATGAAGAAGAGCATAAGCATCGTTAAAATTACTGCGCTGTACTGCGAATATCTGTCCATTTTTTGTAACAGTCGTGCGAGTCTTAGTAATCTTGTGAGTTTCACTAAGTGAATGTTACTGTGTGCTGATTCCTACAACAGATATCGATAACAAATGTTTATTTAGTTCTGCATTTTTTAACGGTTCACATTAGGTTCTATACAGCATTTCGAGATATAGATATATGTTGTATATATAGTA
Organism: Trachymyrmex cornetzi; assembly: GCF_001594075.2. NCBI lineage: Eukaryota > Metazoa > Arthropoda > Insecta > Hymenoptera > Formicidae > Trachymyrmex > Trachymyrmex cornetzi. The sequence goes on along the minus strand of NW_017299817.1, from coordinate 709,667 downwards.
ATTTTAATATTGTATATTTTTTACTTCAAAACTAAAATTTTACTTATTCAATAAAAAAATTTTGCTAGTAGTTATTCAATTAAAAATAGCAATGTAAAAAGATATTTTTCCTGATAACATTTAATGATTAATTTTGACATAATCTATCGATTTTCTATTACACCTAGGGCAAATTAATTAGCTTAGTTACCCTCTTCATTAGATTGATGCTTGACGGAAATTACTAATTACCGCAAAACTGATATTAGGACACGAAAACACACCCAGATACCGTTCTATATAGATTTCTCCATCTTAATTCAAAATCCTTATACCAGACTTCTATGTTGCTCCAATATTTCATTTTTGTATAAATTTAATTTCCATATTATAGAAAAACAAGAATTTTTTCTTGGATTGGATTAAAAGTTGAAAAGTGTCATAGAGAGTTGAATCTGATGTCTTGAAAATTGCAAGATGAGATCGTAAATTCAATATTTTGAAAAAAAGAGCTTATCGTAAAAGTTAGCTTTTGTAAGAAAGTAAATAAGCTATTTGTAAGCGGATGAAAGATACCTACCTCGCCGCCGTAAACGTCTGAGGCATAGAGAAAATCAAACGGCAATGCCGCTACGAGATCAACAAAGAACCAGCCTTTCACGTAATTCACGGCGATGCTTCTGCTATTGCTGACGACTTCGCCCTTTCTACTCACGTACGTTGTTCTGAAGTTCAAAACGATATCTGGGGAGGAATAACAGAGTATACATACATTCGCAATGCGCACGAAACGATTAGGATCTTTCGCATGTACGAGATATCTGATATCTCGATTTCAACACAAAATCTTCAAAATTTTAATATACGTTTAACAAGAATGGATTTTAAAATAAGCTCTTTAAGCGTTTTATAATTAAATCGGTTTTATATATCAAGATTTCAACTATTAATTGCAAAATGTTGTCAATCTTGCTGAATAAATCGCAATTACGACTCTCAAATGGTCTATTAGTTTGTGTGAACTGTTTTTAATTAATCTTTTTTTGTGGTGAAATGTCAATTACGACGATTTCGTCAAACGGAAAATATTGTTTTCAGCCCGGGGCGTGACAATAATAGTGATTGCAAGCGAATGTAAACGTCAAGTTTGCATGTGCATCGACTACACGAAGAAGAGAAACTGGCTTTCCTGCTTGTTGTCCTGCCGAGTTTCTATTCCTGCAAACGTATCAAGCAGCTGAGCGAAACTTTGGCTTTGTACAATGAATGCCTTTTAATCCCGTTTGCAAATTGGATTTTAGCCGCGAAATTCACGTTGCACGTTCACTTACCGTAGATGTAACTTCGTTTAAAAGTCGCAGATAGTCGATATTTTACATATCATGTATCACACGTGAAATATCGCTATTCATTAATTCCATATTAATCGTAATACGATAAATTTATTAAAAAATCTGTCACTATATATATAAAATGTTTTGCGATAAACTCGCGTGCACATCGTGGAAGAAAATGAAAGGTATGTTCCAATTTATAATGCGGACGTCTTTTAATATGTATTTTATCTACCTCGTTCAACTTCATGACAGCGCAATTTCGTTCGACAGTTAAAATCGATGTTAAACCGGTAAATATATATATTGAAAATTCATGTTGTTTATTTACCGAGGTTCGTGCACGATATATGTAATATTCTACGAAAATGCCTGCGTCAGAATTAGCCTGCAGCCTCAATATCGTAAACGATTAAAAAAAAAATTAAATTAAAGGATCAACATTATAATGAACGCTTGCCATTAAACAAAGATTTTCTAAAGGCAAAACCGCTTTTTTCATTATCATTAAATCCCCTGGTAATTGAACCCGTTTCCCTATCGAATAACTTTCTTACGAAAAGTTCAAGCGTTGTTTTGTTTGCTCGATTATTGTGGATTTAATCACGTCGCTTTTCCATCGTTCAGCACTTTCTGGACGTTGTCAGCTAATTAGAAGGTTCCTGCATTTTGTAAAAATATTTACAGAAAAATATTCTACTTGTGTTTTTATTTCCTGAAAGAAGCTGCTGTGCGACGGCTGAATCGAAAGTCACTCATTATTGCGCGACATACATATAGAGGAGAAAAGAAGGTGGCTGATCGTTTCTCTTGGTTTCGGTCTAACGAGCTCCACGTGCTGCCAATTGAACGACGGGTGGACTTTTCCTATTTCCTTCGCAGAAACATTATTCCAAAAGGGCAGGAGTAATCGATTTCTACTACGAGGTAGCGATTAGATCTTGATTTATTTTCTTACTTAGAAATAGTGCGAACACTTATGTGATTATATGTACCGCAATGTTCAATGGTCCAATATAATTGATCGATGTTAAATTAAGAGCGATATCGAAAATGGTAGGCTAATTAATCTCGTTTATTGGAATTAATAAAAGCGTTAGAATCGTACCTTTTTTTTTTAATTATAGATTCATTTACCTGGAATAATCCAGGAGGATTACGGTTCAGACGAGAATCTCATTAATGGGATGAAGGGATACAGAGAGGTCGAAAGGGTAAGAGGTCGAAAATTGGAGATAGGATATACTCACCGATAATGAAGAGCACTTCGACGACAACGTCACTGACCATTGTAGGCCTATCGGTGTTGATGAAGCTTGCGTTATAGGGAACGATTATTGCCACGTAAAAGGTCGCGATGAGAATCAACCAGTCCCAGCAGGATTTAAAACCACCGTAATGGCTAAGAATAAATTGCGACTTTTTGACGGTTGTCGTTTTGTATTCCGGTAAAGGCGGCGCGGTTGAATGCAGAAGCGTCTAGAATAATACGCAATGTAAAAGACAGAGCTTTCGCCCTGAGTGTTACCAAATTTCTCGGCGGTCAAATAAAAATATATTTACTATAAAGATTCTCTTCGCGATATCAGTTTCTAAAGATTTTACCCAATCAAGTATTTTCATTAGTTCCAAATGCAAACTAATTCGCAAAATAACATTCATAAAAGTTAAATGCTAATTTAATCCGAGAAATAAATTCCTCATACTGGCATATATCTCTGGAAATTTGAATATTATTTTAATCTTATTTGCGAATAAATACAATAACCTTTAAAACTTCAGCATAACGAACAACACATTATTATGGATAATAAGTTCTCATTATTTTATCAACTATTATCCTATAATAATTTAACCTTTATTTCTTCATAAAAAAGACAGTAATTTTGAAGAAATTAAATAAACGTACATTGTTTAGCTTAATTTTGTGCTTATTGTCCTGCTTGTAATGGCCCGACAATTGATAAAGGACGGCGCGACTTCTTCTCCTACCGTAATTGGAAGGCGGTGCCTCAGGGTCGATATTGCCATTTGAGTCTGGAATTGTAAATTGCGCTATTATTGGACCAGAAGAAAGAGATTATGTATGATTGCATAGAAATATTTAAGTTACGAAAAACAAAAATCACGCAAAAAGCATTAATTAAAAGAAACGCAAACAGAAACACACACACAACATACACACGCACGCACATACATCCTATAAAATGTATATACCTACATATATATATATATATAAATATAATATAGAATAAATAAATAAAAAATATATATATAATAAAAGAATTTCGCGATATAAAAATAATTTTCCTCTCTTAAACAGTATTATTTTGCAATAATTGTAATTACTCTCTAAAACTCGTGGAGTGAAACCTCATTCGAAGAGACTGAAAATTTAGCCTGTCTTAAAAAAACAATGAAAATACGGTCACTCGAACAAGAGTGGCTGTATTTTCATTCTTTTTTTCAAGACAGGCTAAATTTTCAGTCTCTTCGAGTAAGGTTTCACTCGACGAGATTTAGAGAGTACATAAGATAATTAAAAATCGATATATACATTTTCAAAAATAAATACAATATTTGCATGTACAATGAATAAAATTCTTCTTGCATAATAATAGAAATTCTAATTGCTTTGGTGAATTGCTTTGTGTTCAGTGAATATCCTGCGTAAAGTTTGTAACCGACTAATCCGGTCTAATTAATGCCGCGACTGATTAAAATTCAAACGAGCATATTTATTAATACTAAGTTAATACTATTTCGTAATCCGAAAAAAAAATTTTTATTATCATTTATTATTAAGAAACACGAGATTAGTGTGATTGGATTTTTTTTCAAACAGCGAATAATTCGGTTACCAACCCCGAGATTACGACAGTGATTCGTGCAGCGTGTTGCGTGTCGCGCGGTGCTCGAAATGTGACTCGTTAAACGCGCTGAGTGAGAGAAAGACGTAAAAGGGCCAATTCCTACCCATCCTGCGATGCGAAACTCGTAAACTCCGAATTCAAGTTGTATTTTTGGCATGGCGCCGTGAGAGAACGCATCATTCCTCATTAAAATCGATCCACTTGCGCGTATTTAGCAGCGAAGCATGGTTAGAACTCACCACTATCGTGCAACTCACAGAGCTGAAGATTCTTCGTGTGCGTGATGTCTTTGTGCGAGGCCAGGAACAGTACGACGTCGCCCTTCTCGTTTTTTATCGGAACAATGTCGAGTAGGCAATCGAATGGACTTCCTGCACAAATCAAACGAGACTGTTTACCGAAAAAATAAATAAAAACTGAAGTAATATCATTGACTATCAATTTTAGAATGGCCTGAGTCTTCTAAGAAACGATGAATTACTCGTCACTGAAAACTTTGCTCCGATAATGAGATAATGAAATACGTGATATTTGCGTCAGCTCCATTGCAAACGTATGCGCGTGCAAAAAGAATGTGACGTGAGCGACGGATTACGTCAAGTTTTTTTTAGCGAGATATTTTTCGAAAAATTGCGAAATGTGTTGTAAAGGTACAAAGTAGACAATGAAAACAAAAATACATTGGTCGCCGTGTAAACCTGCTTTTATGAAAATATATTGTGATTACACAACGAAAGATAAGATGACATTTTATTAGATGCCTCCTGATGGAATTGTCGTGAATGCACGTCGGTGTGGTCTACAAAAGAAATATCACGCCGTATACAGATGGGAAATTCTGTCACCGGCATATTCCTCACAATCTCCTTTATAAGACATCTCTCTCACATTCAAAACTTTTTTTTTTCGGTCTGAACGAGAGAAATCTTGGTACTTAAACAATTATTATATCTCCCTCATATTAAAAATTGATTTTTTTTCTGCCTGAACGGGATCTTAATGTTTAATTAATTATTTAAGCATTAAGATCCCGCATAGACCGATAAAGCTTTTTCTTTACTTACAATTAGTGGTAGAGTTGAAAGCAAAATATCGTATTTTTAACTTAAAATTGTATACAGAATATATTCGTTAAAAATAAACAAAATTTAAATTTAAAAAGAGTTTTAAAGCTTAAAATCTCTACTTTCGAAGGGTCACTATATGTTTCTCGAGTTTTTATTTGTGGTAATTTTTACATATAAAAAGCTATACGAAGCTAGACAAAATAAAAATTTTCTTGTGGGCTTATCATGTGCTTACAAAAATTTGCAAAAATTTTTCAACTTTCTAACGTAAAAGCATATAAAGTTTTTTCTACAAAATTGTTTTTTTCAAATGCTCCTAAATTTTTTGTTACTGAGTTATGCGGATTAAATAACAGGAGCATTTTTTATTTTGTCATATCTCCGTTAAAAATTATTATATCGTAAGGAAACATTACTTTCCTTGTAAACCGAGTTATGACAAATTTCTTTTACAAGAAAAGTAACGTCATAGTTTTAGCTCAAATTTATATTATATTTTTAAAAAATTAGTAATTATAAGTACTATTCAATACAACTTTTTGTTTTTTAAATTGCAATATAATGATTTTTAATGGAGTTATGAACTATTAAAGTAAAAAATATTCCTTTTATTTTATCAGAATAATTTAGTAACAAAAAGTCTTAGGGACATTAAAAAAGATGATTTTGTGGAAAAGACTTCACGTTAGAAAGTCAAGTATTTTTGTAAATTTTGTTTAGGCAGATAATAGGCCTACAAAGTAAATAGAAAATTTGCCATTTTGTCCATATCATAGTGTTTTATATGTAAAAATAATAAAACTCACTAAAACTTAAAAAATATAGTGATTCTTCAAAAATATAAATTTTAAGCTTCTAAAAAACTTTTTAAAACACTTTTATGAAATTTAAATTTCGTTTATTCTTAACGAATATAGTCTGTATATAATTTGAGCTAAAAATGCGACATTACTTTTCTTCCCACTTTATAAATTAGGTTACCTTGTGCATATTTATTATAGAAATTAAGTATATAAAAAGTTTAGGTACTTTATGCTACCTTTTTTTATATTACCTATATTTTATCATTTACTCAAAGGAAGATATAAAAAAGACTTTTAATCCAAAAAAATGTAACTAAAAGGAATAAAATTTTTTTTAATTTTTACTTTCTAGACACGACCAACCTAATAAAAAATTTGTGAGAATTAGGGAATATCTTGAAAATTGTGCAAAGACATGGTTTTATATTATTTATAAACATTATATATTTATAGAATTTGGATAATGTATGGCATTACGTACTACAAAACGCATTTGAGTAAAATTTTTCTGGAAGAGGGGAAGATGTGTTTTGTAATAATAAATGAAATCCGCAATCTTGTCGAAAAGTGTATGTACATACACAGATGTTCGCCACTTTTTACCTTCAACGTCGATGTTTCGTAGATCATATGTAAGTATATCGTAGTAAATCATATGTGTGTAAGTTGAGATCGATAAAATAGTAACAACGTACATACATTATTTAATATTATGCATGTATTTTATGTACGTTTTTTATGTATCCATACATCATCTGAATTTCTATATATACATAATGCTCTTGCTCAATTTTCAAGGTGTTCCTTAAATTTTATGAATTTTTAAATAGACTTATCGTATTCAAAAGATTAAAACCTAAAAAGACACTATTCCTTCTATTTATACCTTTTTGAATCCCAACCGATCCATTTTTAACCTCCTTTCATATTAGTTTTTGTACTCAATTGTTATAACAAACACATAAAAAAGTAACGTATATGAATAGTATGAAGTAACTTATAAGTAATTCATAAGTAATTTTCCCAATCCTGCTTAGTTGAGTATTCACGTTATTATTTATTTTTTCATTTTCGATACCTTAGGATTTTTTTTGTCTTTACGTAATGCATAAAGGTTGTTATAAACGACGACGGCAGATAATAATTTGACTTTTTATAGGAAGACGTAATAAAAGTAATCACTTGTCTTCCCAGGGTGTCTTCACATTAATCTTGCAAGTTCGCGAACCGATAATTGACTTACATTCGCAATCGCGCGGCCAATAACAAAACTTAGTTAAACTACATCAGAAAAATAAATTCTAGGTCAAAATAATAACACGGATATATTGTGGGAGGCCTCTCGATTAACTTTATCGTAGATTGATTTTCTCCGTTGCGCGAAGAAAAAACGAAGAATGTCCGTCGGAGGCACAGCCACAAGATTACTTCATTTGGTTTTGCATAGCAAGTTTCTTTAGAAAATATCATATTCCTTAATGTTGCCCAAGCTCGAAAAATGGAAATCGATAATGACTCTACATTTTGCGTGGGGATTCTCTTCCCTGTTCTCTATTTCTTCATTTCTTTTATACATTTTTTTAAATACAGATGTATCATTAAAGATTCCATATTTTTTGCCATAATACATCACGTTATTATGTGAAATCGATATTACTTAACGGTTTTTTTTAGTAATCTTTTATCTTTAATTTTTCCATATTCTAAAAACTGGAAAATTAAATATAATAAGATTCTAACAATAAAATGTACAATTTTAAATAAGGAAAATTGAGCGATAAGAGTCGAGCTGTAGTAATTTTCTTGAAATACCAGGAATTGAAGATACGCATCGTAAAATATGCATAATCTCTAGTGATGAAAATGAAGGTAACCTTTTGTGACATTGGTGTAATATTCATAGCGCAATCGCTCATAGTTCAGAAACATTCCGTCATTTGATATCTCGAGAAACTCACCGTTCTTCTTGTAGAAAACAACTTCCATCTTCAATTCCGTCTTGCTCTCGAGACTCTTGTCGATCATGGCCTTTTCCTCCTCCTTCGTTTCCGGCCCGTAGAGAAACTTGCAAGCGCAACCTTTCTGCATGATTTGCGCTCGCGCGAATCCTGTCAACTCGCAGAATCCATCGGAGCAATAGACGATCGGATAGATCGTCGGAACCTGCGCATTTCCCAGTACAAAGTTGCTGTCTGCGAATAGAAATAGAACATGTATATCATAGATTGATCCCGATTGATAATGGTAAAAGCGCGCTTTGAGGACGTAAAAGTTATTTGCTAAAATTGTATTACACGAAATTCTCTCTTTAACGTCAACGTCAATCGAGAAAAAAAGTCACGTAAAGTGCCGGTCCTCTTCATCCGATTTTACATATTTCTTTTGTAATCAACGTCCTCTTTTATAATTCTCTTTATGCCATGTATTTGCCCACGTACGCATATAATTTCACGCAATGCGAAAACCCACCTAAAAATCTGACATTTTCATCAAACGCCCCAAAGAAGAAGATAGCTTCCCCCTGGAGATATATTTTTAGCTGATAATCCTCCTTCACGGTTCAACCTCCCTTATTATTCGTGTTAATTCTTATTTTCCGCGTCGCATGAAGGGTGGCTATAATCATCAAACGATATGGCATCGTTTCCGGATGCTTCCTTACGATCGGATCAGAAGCTCACACGGGACAAAGGGAAGCATACAGGGTGCATGTCCTACACTGATTAAAGCATTCGTGCACGTGTTAATGCTCTTAAGTTAATCGTTAACTCGAAAGAGAAAGACGCATACATATGTATGAAATTTTTCGTTTGGAAAAGTCACGCCGTTGTTTTTACATAAATCTTCGGAGTCTTCCTAGTCCTGACACTCGTAGATGCAGCAATTTCCATCCACACGTTCACGCGAAACGACCTTGTTTTACCATCAAAATTCATGCTCGAGAAAACGCGCGCGTTTGCAAAACAATATCGCATTTACCGCTCGTCGTATTCATTTAAATGCACCTCACGAGTTACGCGTTTTCCGTTTCTGAGAACTCGCACTGGTGTGTAATGTGTGAATTCTGAGAAAGTACAGCAAAACCCGTTGCATAATGAAGTATCATAACTTTTTACTTTCGTCACAAAGAGACGTCATTCTGTATGAGGTAAGGAAAATGGAAAAATCTCGCAAGGTCAAACGCAACATTAAAAAATAGCATCGCTTTTACCTTAGAGATTACGATGACGTCAGACTCATTGACGAAGCTATCGTTCCGTAATGACTCGGATAATTAATTATATAATGTTTTGCATAATGCGTTCTTTTTTTTTCCAAAGCGTCATTATTTTGATTATGGACAGTACAATTAACTTATGTTCTTAATTCTCTGTAACTAATTCTCGGTTGTTCTAAATACATTGCGTTACAGGCCTTGAGAAAACGATACAATAATACAAAGCTAGAAACGTAAATTTGCTAATTGTTAATTGCGGTAATAATTTGATTACAAACTACTAAACGATTATTAGCACCAGTGGAAAACGAGTCGCTCAGGGAAAAGTTCCGGGTGTAGTTTCGCCTGATTGCTCCGGAGGCGGTAACACCAAATAATTACGGAAATCCCACGGGGCTTCCGAACTCTGGGTAAATTGCGTAAGTTATCACCGGAACAACTCATCAAACGAAATAACTAATTAGTCGGTATCAAAGTGTTGATCGAATCACTTCTTTTCCGCCCACTTCCAGCTGTTCGGTACCGTTGAGTTTTCCTTGATCTAATTTTTATTCCACAGACTTCGTGCGACGAATTTCTTTTTTACTATAACACGATCGGATTTTTCTTGAGCGCAATTTAAAGAGGTAGTATTGGATACGATAGGAAATGTGAGCTGGTTGTTATATTTTCTCAGAAACTCAGTTATTTGAAACTTCAATAATCAATATTCAAATAGTTTAAACTTTTGGGTAATCGTACATGTTGCGCTCTACGGACACAAAAAAAAAAGGATTTGAGGAATCATAAAGCGATCCATATCATTAAAAACACGATTATTGTTTTGTGTCCATTAATCCAGTGTGTACGCAGTGTTTTAAAATTCATGGTCTAACAGAGATATATGCATATCAGTTGTGCGCATTAATGTTATTTGTAATTTTCCAATCCTCTCGCAATAATAACGCGGTACAATTTCAATGACGACGAAAACATTTGTGAAAATTTTTGAGGGTCATACAGTCGATTGCGTAAATTACAAAATTATAACAAGGATAAATGAAAAAGAATAATTATTTAATATAGAATAAAGATAAAGTATATTATTTTTAATATTTTATCATTGGTGCAATTTAATATTTTTATGGTGTATCAGTTTCGACAAGCATTAATACGCGAATTTAATTAAAACAATGGTTTAAGGTAATTATGGTAAATTATCACGAATATAGAAAATAGCACGCGATATGTTCATACGCATTCGTTGCTTATTATCTACTGCAGTCACGTTCCTTGTTGTCTTTGGGGCTCGTAGAATATTCACGGATTAAAATATACGTGATGTTCAGCCAAAAATAATAATATTACTTTATACAGAGCTAGTATCAGTCGCGTGTTAATATTTAATCGCAACATTATCATGGTCATCGATGGATTATAGGAATAACACATAAGGTATGGATATTCGACGACCTTGTGAGCTGCATCACGTTTCGCGGATTTAATTACAAGTTCGAATAGGGATAATTTAATAGAATAATTTTATTTAGCCAGTAGCAATTTTCCTTCTTTCTTGGATTTTCATAAAAGACATTTCAAAATTGCTAATTATGAAAGTTCACGCTCTTATAAAGAGATCGCGAGGGATTGGCATAGCAATCAAATGATTAGCGTATTTATTTTAGATTTGTATTCGACGGTACTGTTTGTGTGATGAAGATTATATCGTTATATCCTCAGACTGAAAAGCGAAGTAGTCAAACGTCGAAATGCCAAAACTTGACCGCAGCAATCTTGAACCAATATTAATCTCTGAGTTCGCAAAGCGATAGGTATTCTTCTGTGATAGTCTTGCGAGGTTAAAGCACATTATTAGCGACCGCGGGTCGATATTATACATATATACATATATTCTCTTCGATAAGCGAACGGTTATTGACCTGCCAAAGGAGAGCTATTCCATTGTTTTCCGTGTTCGCGTGTTGCATCCTCCGAGTACAACAAAATGCTAGACTATGTTAAATTCATAATGCCAAATTGGGTATATCCAATTTGAATGACTTTTAATCATTTCTACACGGAGAAAAATAATTTAGAGATGGATACCTTCCAAGACTAGTAAAAATATTTGGAATTTGTGATAAATTTTATTTGCCTAAAAGTAAAAAATACCGGAGATGTAAGATAAAAAGTACATTATGATTATAGTATATTATTTCAAGTGACTATTATCTTACAGAAAGATAAATTCTACTTTCAGTAAAGTAAATTATACTTACAGTAAAGTAAATCGTATTATTTTCAAGATTGACAAGCACAAACAACTGTGCAGTAAAGTAAATTTTGTCAATGCTAAAGAAAAAATTGTTGTCAGTAAGAATGATTATCACACGATAATCTCATTTACTAGAAATATAAAGAAAATTTTACATAAGTAGGCACGTATCCCTATATGAATATTGATAATTCCATAAAGTTTACTAGAATTCCAGTGGTATTTACTGTACATTTTTCTTTACTGTAGATTGTTACTGCTCCTATGTTGTTAATTTAATTAAAACAATGGATTTATACAGTTCAACTAAAAAAAAATGTATTAAATTTGTTTTAAATTTAGTTTATTATCTACTAAGTGCTTATGTTAATATGGATATTATTTATTTTGAAACTAACCACAGAAATGGATTGATTTATATTTTGATACACAATAAAAGTTAAAAATAACAAAATATTATTTAGCTTAAAGGATTGGATTATAATGTTCCTTTAATATCTAACAGAGTTAACGATGCGCGTTACAGATGTGAATTATAACGATGTAGATATACATTTCGTCAAGTGTTGAAGTGTTAGAAATAGAACAATATTACTTCCTTGCCACCTCAGTACACTTGCTATTAAGAAACTCTCTTAGTTGTAATATAATTTACTGTAACTCGATTATACATATAATGCAGCCACGTCGCGTTTTCTATTACTTCTTTAGAATTATACTCCGTACAGATCACGATACATCTACAAAATACAAAAGAATATTGCGAAGTCAGAAATAATAAATCGGTTTTGATTAAACTTTTAAATAATTATAATTATTTGTGTCCGTTTTTTATGGATGCTTTTAATTCATATATTTTACATTTAGCAACGCTTTGTTGGTTGCTACGTTTCATATTTGAATTCTTAAAATATCGAACAATGTTACTATTAAAGTACTGGGAAACATATTTTTTCGGTTAGAAAAGATATAAGATTTGGATTATACTAATAAGTGTTGTGGTAGGGTAACTCCGGTATATACGCCGCGCTGGGATTTACGCCGCGGAAATCAGAAAAAAATAGAAGGAAGGTAATTTTCTCGCAACTACTCTGTTACATGTCTTTATGTTACATTAGTATTGTGTTATGATTTCAGTTTCTTACCGTTAATATTGATGAAATTATTGTGAATTCAATCGATTTGCCACTGTAATAAGTAACGCCATCATAAATTAAAGTCTATACATAAAATGATTACTGTAGAGCGTGTAAAAGACCTAGTGGTTATTTCGTAAAACATACGTGTAGAGGAATAGTAAAGCATGTTATATAGAGCAAAATACAAGTGATTTGCTTTCGTATTCTTTGTTTAGTTTGTTGAAATTGCATTTTTGCATTTTTGCCATATATCCCACCCATTATTTATATATAGCAAAAATGCAAGATTTCAAAAAGTTTATTTTTTAATACGAAAACTAAATATTTCGGATTTCTAATATTTTTTTCATAGAAGTAGACAGTACAAAGTTTTTACTGATATAGTTCATTTATTTTAAACATAGTATATAATACTTAATAAATTAAGTTTTTGATAGGTGCGGCGTATATACCGGAGTTACCCTATATAAATTTTCCGCTTATCGAGGTAATTTCAAAGATGACAGAAAGGTTTTTATTGTTCAGCAAGTTTATTATAAATGACACCAACTTGGTAATCTCTGGGGAAATGGCGAATCACTGGTTTTAACCGCAAAATTTCGAATGCGAAGGGTCGGAGAATCTCTCCGGTAAAGCGACAAATATATATGTATATTTCTGGTTTAAATCGATTTCGTTTTCCATCATCGTGTCATTGCAAATTTTTCAAACCGTCCGAGATTTTTTATTATGTGATTTAATTCGCGATTACGTTTACATATGATAAATTCTAATTACATACTGTGGTCAACGTGTTTGCATATGATAAATCCTAACTACATACTGTAGTCAATATGCATGTATTAAGGTCAAAATGTAATAAAATGTAAAATATTAATTTAATGAATTTGCAAATAATACAAACGAGTATATTGTAATATCCAATCTCTCTCTCTCTCTCTCTCTCTCTCTCTCTCTCTCATATACATATACACAATATGTACACATTACCGTTCATAACTTTGGAAATGCGGTTTTCTCACGTCTCATGAAAAATTAAATATCTTGGTAAAAGACCATAGAAAAGTTTTCAAATGAATTTTAAAAAGGAAAGATTGAGCTGAAAATTTAATTGTTAGTTTTGATTCTATAATACTTTGTTCTTAATTTATATTATATAAAATTCAAAATTAATATTTTTCAATATTTTTATTTTATTTTATAGCAATGTAGTTTGATGAAACATCATTGGACAAAAACAGTATTTTAAAAAGAATTTTCTAAGCCTTAAACTAATTAAAAAAAATAGTATGATGTTTTGTAATGATATGGAAAAAAAATTCTTTCTGTAAAAATTCATTTTTTCACAAAATGTTTTTTAACTTCAAAATTAAACAATCTACAGAAAAAAAAGAGAAACTATTTTTGTTCTCAATTTGCATAAATTCTTTCAAAATTTTATATATATATAATTTATATATACAAATAATATATATATATATATATATTTATATATATAATAAATATAATTTCTATATTTCCTGTTGTTAACAATACATTAAAAATGCCATTTGTAAACGTCACATGAAGAAACAAAGGCAATATTTATCATCCGTTGAAAAATGAAACAGTATTCATTCTCTTCGGAAACAGAAAATAGCTTTCACCTAATCTTCGTATCATACAATTTTAGTCTTTCCTCATAAGGGAAAAAATAGCTTTCCCTTTGAATTATAATGGCTTCCTCACGCGGTATCAAGAGATTAACTTTGAGAAACGTCATATCTGAAGCTGATGGAATCCTGTGTAATCAACTTTATCCGTATCATCAAATATATTTCGGAAATTTTTGGGGAAATAAAACTGATTCATTTGCTGGATCGCTGATTTCGGAACTTTAATTTCAGTTTCTTTTCTCTCCAGTAACAAATAAAAGTATACGAACAAAAATAACTGTAACTATAATGTATGTTTTAATGTAAGTTACTGAAATAGTTATGGAGTTTGAACAGAAAGTTGAGTCTAACTAGGAAATTAATTTCTTTTGCTTATTAGTTTTCTTTACTTATTTGCCATATATAATAATAAATTAGTAAAAATAACTTCTAGAATTAAGTTTTTTGTGAGAGAGAGAGAATTTGTTTTTTTTATATTTTGAATTATTTTCGTAATTAGTTTTGTCGTTGAACTTTATAGTTTATTTTTGTACTGATAGCACTAAACGCGGATAAGTGCATGCATCGTTGGATGGTTATCTATCTGCGTCAGTACCCGTTATTGTTTACGATAAGATACGTGCTATCCATATTTAGTAATCATCATTACTCTTGTCGCTTCGATCGATACATTATTCATATGCACTTTGTATCCATCAAAAGAGCAGATTAATAGGAGAATTGAGATCGCTTCGTACATTATAGTATATTATATAATAAATATGTACAATAAACTAAGTTTGGTGTGAACTTATCACTGGAGAATTAATTATATCGCAACTTTGTAAGAGTAGCGTTTCGCGTGCTTTGCGTATGTGCCAGACATATCTTTCGCTGTTTACATACAGTTCTCAAAGTTCTGATTGACATACGATATTCAACAAAATCACATTTCTGTTGAAATATGAATTTTATCTCAATTTTAGCGCACTGCTGGCACCGGTTAGGAGTTTCTTAACGGGTTTTAATATTTTCGTATGTACTGTATTCGTGATATACATGTATAAAAATAATTAGAGAATATTTGCCAAAATTATATTTAATAAAATCTCGCGATGTTATTTTAATGTTTATTAAATTTGTGACTTTCAGATTACAATATTATTCGCTCAGATTTTTTATCAAATTTTTGTCTGTTGTTAAGTTTTAATTATTGGTTACAAAATTCAAAACATATATACGATACTAAGAAAAAATGTACTAAATCTTAATAAATATTTGTTTGAATATTTGAGTACTAACTTAACATTTAGTTATGATAAATAAATATTTACTAAATAAAAAAAAATTAAATAACTTAATAGTTCTTGTATCAATTAAATGTATGTTTATATTTAGTAAATATTCAGCTAGTATCATTCAAAAAAATATTTATTAAAATTTAATTTTTTTTTTTCAGTGCACGGATACTCTAAATGAACGATGGTTAAGCGATTTGTGGCATTATTAAAAATTAATCATACGCCAAAGAATCGTTGACGATGTTTCTTAGCAGTAATATTTATCGTTTTAAGCTAAAGATGTAGTTTATTGTGCAGAATTTGTTACTTCTGTAATGTCATAATAGTCGATTAAATAAAGAAACGGGTCAAATATTGGATTTTAAAGTTGATGAGACATTGATTTATACGAGAGACTATAAGTAAAAGAGGTTTAGTATAAAAAATAATAAAAATCATTAACATGCATTTTTATGAGAACTGTAAACTTCATAAAAATGTATGTTAACGATTTTTTATTCTAAATAACAGTTCGATGCAATCAGTTTGAAAATTTTGCGTGCGTAATGTAAAACTTAATAATCTATACAAAATTATCATCGATAATTATTACCATGTAATGATGACATATATGCTTTTTTGTTATTTATTACTGATGTAGTTCAAAGGGTCGACTAAGATTGTATTTTATTAAAAATTAATCGGAGATTATTGCTGTCTGATTCGTCACAGGAGATGTAAGTTATCGCAGTAACAACGTCACTTTGAACACACATGGAAATGCAATGCACAAAGCGTTCAAAATTAACGCGACCGTACATGTCATAACGCATGAGAGTGAAACTTTTTGATATAGAAGGTAATACACATAGCTTGAAATTCGCTTTCGCAACGTGTCAATGTTGTGCAAACATGCGTACATCTAAACATTGTGACAGCTATATCGATCGGAATGGATACAATATCTGAGGACCGAGCATCATATAAATGGCAGACGGAAACCACCAGAAATATTGGTCACGCTCTGTACCCTTTATATCTCTTTTATAACATTCTGTCTTTAAAATTAAAAATCAATATATTTAGCCGTTCCAACAGATATTATGCGACTAACATCAAAACGAACATGACTCTCTTTTATGTTAATTAAATTATTTTTTAATCTAACTTTGACATCGTGATTTTTAAATTTGTTGCAATGGATTGATGATGCTTGGATCCGCATACGATCGTTGTTGGAGATGGGGTGAGTTTCTGGCTAGCATACATTAATTACGAAAATTAATATCTATCTATTCAAAAACATTTTATTGCAATTATTAGCTTGAGTTCCACTATCTACTCCACTCAGCTAAGCAACTGGTTGACACAACATTAGACTATGTTGAAGATGGTTGTCTCTCACCACATTTCCACTGCGACTGCATTATTGGAGGTCAGAACTATGATTGTGCGAGACGCAGTTCGACAGATTTTCTAGTACGACAAGTGGTAGTTTTTTATTGCTGAGGATGACTCAAATAGTGAACCCAAACGTACAAAATTGATTTTGTGACATATTAATAGGTATTAGTTAGCATTGCGCAATATAATATCCAGCGCTGACTCCTAACGCCCATTTGTATTTTGCCGTTATTTTTTCATTGTATCAATATATTCAGGCTCAACAATTTAAAAACAAATTAAATGATAAAGACTATAAGTCAATGCAAGATGTTAAGTGTTAATAAATAAATTTTAATATTAAAATAATTTCAATAATACAAAGCTAAACGTATTAATGAAATAGTTAAATTAAAATAGTAAAATAATTAAAAATAACTTTTTATATTACAATAATATTTATATATGTACACCATCGACGATTGATGAGAATCGTTTTAGTTGTATAAATAGGTATAACGGAAAAAACTTATTTTTAATTATTTTACTATTTTATTAATTTATTCTAATCATTTCTTAATTCAGAATCATATATTATACAATTTAGTTTTCTTGAAAATTAATGTCGATTCACCAAGGCACGTTGATGCGACTTAATTTTTATTTTTTAACAATTGACATGCGATTGCGAGGAGACATTTGTTGGATGATGGTATCTTTACCACTGCACGCGGAGGAATGTTGGAGGAATAGCGAGAAAAATAATTTCTCCGTAAAATTTTAACTAGAAGAACCTTTTTAAATTATATTCGAATAACAAATTTATGTTTATATCATTTGGTAGTTTTGTAACTTTGCGACCTTTTTATTTATATATACCTTTATATTATAATATTTTTGTGTTATACTGAGGATGACCTAATGAGAGTCGAAACGTTTTTAGCTTTGTATTATTAAAATTATTTTAATAATAAAATTCATTTATTAGCACTTAACATCCTGCATTGTCTCGTAACCTTTATGTCTTTAACTTGTTCTTCAAATCGAGCATTGCAGAAGTTATTTCGGTCTGCATTTGTACGCGATAAAAGAGTTGCAATCTGATTAAACTTATTCATCTTTTACGGCTTCTTGCCATATGCATCTCTTTTACTTCGAGCTTAGCTATTTTTGAAATTGGAAAAATTATAGATGGAAATAATTTATTAGAAATGTACGCGATATATATATATATATATTTAATTAATTTTTTAAATGTAAAATTTAATAATATGTGTATACACGTGTATACGCGCGCCCTGCTGAGGAAATAATAAAATTTATCGATAAATGACTGAAGAGGAAGATTCAGATAAAAAATCCTCGCTTCATGATCCTTTGGCATACGCCTCGTTGAATGTTAAAAATCAATAAAACAGAAATTTTATTGCTGTTTGACCTATACCGTATCAGTTATAATGGAACTGCCGCGTTTGTCGGACATTATAGTTTTTGAAAAATATATACAGTTTCTTTCTTTGTCATAATATACAATTATTATATTTCATCAATATACGACAATAATAACAATACAGTTAATAATAATATCATTATATGCGCTATACAAAATTATTATAAATAAATTAAAATCAAACAATTAAAATTAAAGGAAATTTTTTTTAATAGCGGCAATAAAAATAACAATAATAATAATATGTACAAAATATATTTAGTGAAACATATAAGCGTTTAAAGTCACGTTTATAGACTATATAAATACGTAAACATTCACATTTTATATTTGATACGTAATAAATGTAATATAACTTATAGTAATGCTAATGTATTGTTATTATTTTCCTTTGTTTCTGTGCAGAGAGTTTTCCGACGCAAATACAGTACATATATTATTCGAATCGCGCATTTAATAATTGTCATTCGTCACGAGTGAGGAAGCTACAGTCAGATTTCACAAGTTATATAATATGTGTATATTGATGGTGACATCGGGCGTAACATGTACGTTTCAATCGTAATAGAGTAGAAGGATGTTCTTCGCGTGAATTTATATCGAAATGTACAATTTTGTGTGAAAACAGAATCGATTCGCCAATGGCGCCAATGTTGAATTAATATTACATGCTTTGTCGGCGATGGAGGGTCGACGGACATCAAGTTTTATCAGGTGTTCTTGGTGAGGGGTTATCTAACAACACGCAAACCGTGCACCATGATACGTCGCTATAACAATAGAATGAGAAATACAATGCGAAATATTTTCAATTTCAAAGAGTCTACAAGAGGAAACCTCAAAAGAATAAAAAAATAATTGGCTAGAATACGCGCAATAACTAGATCTTAATTGGAATAAATAAAAGAGAAAAAAGTTGTACAATATACAAAGAGAGATAAGGAAATATATACCTAAAAGAAACGAATAGATTTTAACAATATGGAGAACGTTTAATCAATAGATGCGCATGCGCGTAATTACCGTGAAAAACTGAATTAAACATGCAATCTTTTGTGAAGTCATCGAATAAGATTTCTCGGTATCATTGACGAAGAAAAAAAACGTTGATATTTATTAAAGATGCAATTCTATCTGTAATTCGTTTAGGATGACGACGCTGGCGATCCGTCGCCCACTTCTTATAATTAGATTACTCTTAGCTCGAAGAAATGAAAGTTTTACATTGACTGCGGTATAGACATAAAAGTTAGGCGTTAACTAACTTGTGGCTCTACAGAATAAGAAAAAATATTGTGTGGGCAAGTGATTGATATGAAATACGTGAATGACTACAATCGCGTGCAAAAATGCCAACATGCTGTATCAGTACGAAAATCTGTGAGGAAAATCTCGGGAAAATTATCTCTCGTGATTTTCCTAAGTCGGGCAGCTTTACTGCAACAACCGTTGGTTCTGAAAGTCCGGAAAAAGACATTATGTTTTATACAGCTTGAGCTTTTCTCTCTCGAGTTTTAAACGTAAAATCTGGCTCTCCGATTAATAAAGAAAAAAAGCACATTTCGAGGATTTTCTCTCAATTTATTTGCGCCCAAACGCTGCAACGTGTATTACAATTATGAAGCTGCACTACCTATCAGTGCCGACATCCTACGCCTCTCGCATCGTTAATGTCTCCGCAGTTAATGCCAATGCACGCATTGAGGTATTAGGGAAAGCCGCGTGATACAGGGACATTAGCATTATAGGCCTGTTTGGGACTAACAATAAACGGTAAGCCTCGATGGATGAAACACGAAACTGAATGGATTTAAAGCGTGATGTTTATGCAAAGAAGACAGAGAGAGAGAGAGAGAGAGAGAGAGAGAGATGTATTAATAATTTTATCTCATTTCATGCATTACATCTTGTTCCTCGCTAAACATTCTAATTCGAACGTTCTTATAAAACCGACAAGCGTTAAATTTAAAGCAGCACGAAGAACCATCTCGTTGTCCGTATCCCTAGCAACATGCAGAGTGGACTTAGGGGAGCGCCACCCTCGTGAATAGGGATCAAAGTTAATCGAAAGAAGCGATGACATTGTCGTCCCTGCAGTATTCTAAGTCCATCGTTTTTAATCTTTTAAAAGAGTTTTTCTAGATAAAGTTTACTTATTTAAGAAGGGGTGGATTCTTCTCCGGTCCAAAGAGTTTCAGTCTTAAACGAGGCTCAGTATTATGACGAGGTTGTATTACTGCGTAGATTGTTTCATATTTACAGCGATTTACGAAAATTAATAAGAGCACAGGAAAGAGTTAATTAATATGGGCCCTTGTCGTGACAAAATCTTTTCAAAATTTGATCCACTCACGAGCGGCGTTTGATAATATTATAACTGTTCGAAGATACAAGGGTATACAGAGTATAGTAGACAGACTTACGGGTTCCATCGAAGCGAGTCGCAATAGTATCCAAGAAGGTATTTTGTGGAGCGAGAAGGCCCTTCCTGACCGGCATTGGGGCCGCTCCACCGCGCTGTTAAGCGCACGAACCTGCGCAAATACGTAAATATCATAATTAAATTATTTGCTTGTATAGTATATCACACACGTATTATCTACAAAATTAATGTACACTATTAAATTCATAATGTCAACTTATATTTCAATTTGAGTTATTTTTTAATCATTTCTATGGGTTGCTTTAATATCATGAATTTTACTAAAACAATAGAGTTAAACAGTTTAGCTCCATTATACAATTTAACTACACCAAGAAAATGTATTAAATTTAACCCAAATTTAATATATTTAGTTGATTATTCACTAAGTGCATACATTAATACAAACGTTGTTTACATTTTGAAACTAACCACAGAAATGAATTAATTTATATTTTGACACATATGGAAGTTATAAATAACGAAATATTATTTAATTCAAGGGATTACCAGTGTAATCGGAATAACTTGCTCTTCTACCGGTGTATAAAGCAAATCTGTCCAATTTGAGCTTCGGAGCCAAAACGCAAAGCCATCGACACAAAAAAATTCAATGTAAGATTTCAGGGATTATAAAATGTTAATAAGCGTCACTCGGATATGTATCAATACTTTATAATCTCCGAAATATTATCCACATTGAATTTTTTTGCGCCAGTGGCTTCGCATTTTGGCTCCGGAGCTCAAATTGAACAGGCCTGGTATAAAGAGACATGAAAAGTATTTTATGTTACAATAGTGAAAAGTATTTTATATATTTAACAAAATTCTTTTCCGAACTTAAATTTCGTTGTCATGTATTACATAAGCGAGTACCGAAATATACGATTCATTAGAGAATATTGTAAGTAAACATCATTCAAATCTCTCTATTATCAGACAAAGTGCTATTGTAACGCGCGTTGCCCGGGTTTCGAGCTGATACAATAAATATTTTCTGGAACTAATCCAATCACCTCGATTTTCCCGTAGCCGAGAAATCATTGACCGTTCTTGAATAACCGGGTTATACTATTGCGTCTTGTATATCTCGGAAATATATAATACGTCTATGTAAATTTGTTATGCTTGTTATCATGCATTACTTCAGGACAATCGTGCATAATTAATCACGAATTCAGTCGAGGTAACGATCCACACGGTTATTTCCCCTGTAGAAAAATACTGCTACGCAGTAGTATTTTGAAGCACTATTGTACTATATTACAGCAGCAGTGTAGTAGTGCGCAACAATACAGTAGTGCGTAGTAGTAATGTAGTGGAGTAGTATAATAATGTAGCAGTCTCAAAATACTATTGCGCTCAGTAATACTTTTCCACAAGGATTGTAAAGTATTTGACATAATCAAAAGTGAATCACAAGATTGCTTGTGATAAATATATTATAATATATATACATATAAAATGTAATAATTACATAGTGGTCGAATAGTGAGGATGTCCGGAATATGGAAGATACGGATTCGAATCCCGACTGAGATAGTATTTTCCGCAATCAATTATTTGCAAATTTAAGATTCTCATTAATATCAAATTATTAATATTCTTATAAAGCATCTTAGCACAAAAACGCTATTAAACTGCTTGTTAATTTAATAGATGATATTACTATTCTGGTTCTGGTTACAATTGCGTTTCAAGACTAAACAAATTTCGGCACGTAGTTTGCAGAATTAGATATGTATATAAATTCACACAGAAATATTTAAGCATTAAGATCCACTTTGACGATTATAGGATTTTTCTTATTTAATTAGAGTTAATAATTATATATTTTGCATATATATATATATATATATATATCTTGTATATATACAATATTATATGTATATTATTCATGAAGCTGTACCGTGACTTTTTTTTATCTCGGGGATAGTACAATAAATGTCAGCGTTATATTATTAAATAACCTACTGGAAAATTTCATTTCGGTTATTTTTCTAGTTAGGTATATTTATATTATATAACACAATATATATTTAATACAAAACGTTACAATTTGTATGTTTCGAATATAACTATTTATGAATAACATGGTCGAGCTCTTATATTATTTATCGATAACGAAAATGCTATGTAATCTCACTCTATGTAGGTACATCTAACGTAAATTCTAGCCTCGTGCGCTGCATGTATACGCTCTTTAATGCTTTTAGAACGAAACCCATATAGCTTAATAATTTCTCGCTTTTAACGTGGATAACATGATACAGATTTTCTCTCTTTAGTAATATTAATAATACAAAAAACTTTTATACTCTTAAAAAAAATTTTATTCTTTCGAAGGAGCAAACTCATTATCTACGTTTAATCTCTCTTGGATATGAACAAAAAATATGAGAAGTGCACAACGTTACAAATGTATGTATGTATGTATGTATGTATTTATATATATATATATATATGCATCGCGTGAACGTTGCAAAAAAAATCTAATGAAATATGCATAAGCATAAATCCGTAGAAATCAAAATTTGATAATCAAATCGGCACAGTCAACCGACCATTAAAATATTTTTCATGTTACATATCATATTTAAAAATGGTAAACCTACAATTTGTTCGAATGTAATGCTCGGTTTGTGTGTACATTAGAATGATCATATTAATTAGTTATACACCGAGTCAGCCAAAATAGATTGAGGTACCAGCTGTGAGAAATCATGCTGGATATCTAAATTTGCACAACATTTTGCACATAATAGATCGTTTGGAATAGGCGGTAAGAACTATTTACGCATTAAACAAGCTGATCATGAAGATAAATTAGCTATGCACACGAAAAATTTTAGTGCTGAAAAGTTTTAACGATTTTAAAATAATAAAATTTTTGAACGTGGTAATGCTCGAAAGAATCGTGTTACTTCGTAATAGTAATCGAAAAAGGAAATTAATTCGTTTAAATTACTTATAATGAAGTAATACCGTTCTATTTTACGCCGAAATAAAATGGTGGGATGAGTATCGCTTATTTGACGTCGAGGAAAATGTTCTCCTTCCAACCAACAGGTTGTTCCATTAAAATGCGAGAAATTAAAAACCTCATTAGAAATCTTTCTAAAAATGTACGATATTTTCCTCGTTACTAAAAAAACCTCATATATTTAAGAAGATATATATATAACTGTAATATAATTGAAATATAATTAAAATATTTTAATCATGACATTATTAATCTCATAATTATGAATTATCGAGTAAAGAATCTTCGTCGTACGGAAGCTCTCGAAATATTCCGAATGGCATACATTTTTGATCCCATCATTCTTTAGTAAGGTGCATAATTACAGGAAGTTTGACAGGTTTCCGTATCCGACGATACCGACCTTGTCGAGAAAGCGATTGTCCGCTCACTGTTCGAGCATCTTCGAACCACCACCACCGTCTATATCCACACGAATCCCTTCCTCGTTCCACCCCCTTCGCTCCGAGATTAAGGGACGTTCGCGCTTCGTCCGTCAGTCCGATGCATTCGAGATGCGACACTCGAATCGCGACAGCCAGCGATTAGCAGCAGTCTCGGGGTGCGCGCGAATCGTTCGCTGGCGATCGCGTAACTGACCGAGAGCCGAGGGGAGAGATTCCGTCTATCCTGATGGCCCGGGCTCCTGGCTGACTTGCGCCCCTCGCACCGAAGCGCAACATGTGGTAAACCGTGGGAAGGTAACAGACACACGCGTCCTAGGCGTAGGTGAAGGCACGAGCGTGTACCTTCGATAAGTACGTACGTACGTGTTACGTACCCCCCTCCCCCCCCCCCCGCGACATCCCGCGCTCTGCCCTGCGCCAACCCTGTGACACCCCGCGTTACCCCGCGTTACCCCGCGACATCCCTCGCACCGCCACCGCCGACGACCGCTGTGGGGTTGTGCGCGCGCGCACGCACACACACACACACACACCGTTCATTGCGCGAGCGCGCAGGTGTACCTTAAAAATCTGATACAGTTTTTAGCCGAGCTATTCGAGTTCGACGTTCGAGTTTTTTTTTCGACACTTGAGTGGTTTTTTTAAATTCCTCGAGCACTTCGCCGATAGGTCGACGGCCCGCGCGGATCGAACGACACGTGCAACTTCATCTCACAATGCGGGAGATTTCTAATAGTCTCTCTCTCTCTCTCTCTCTGCAGAATCGTTATTACTTAAATTATTATTTAAAGAAGTAAAGAGAGGAATATATATCATCCAATTTGCATATAATTGTATGTGATCGAAATGGATGGATCTACTACTTTTTTGGAAGAAAATTTGAATATTGAATCGAACGAAGATCGACGGCGGGACTTATATCGCCAAGTTAAAACAGAATTTCATCATACATACGTGACACTGATGGATCACTGTAGGGACTTCCTTCTCTTAACGCAAATGGCGTATCCGTTATTTCGTTTACGTCGAGACGGCGCCTATCCGACCAAACATTTTCGCTTGTCAAAGAATGCGTCCTGTGTCGAATATATTTTCGTTCGCTTCATTCCGCACAGCGTTTTACGACACGCGTTACGGATATACATATACGCTTTGACGTATGGCTCGGAGCTTACCTTATCTTTTCAAGGTCGAAATGTTGGAGAGAAAGCAATAGAATGTGTTCCTTTGTAGCCGGGAAAATCCGGGATTTTTCAATTTTATAACCTTTTCTAAAGCGTCGTGAAATCTGGATTTTAACCTGCCAACATGTATACATATAGGACAAATTGCTATATAATATATATAAACATGAAAACAAGAAATGATTTTGCTAAAGTATCTACAAATTCAGAATATAGATCTGAGAATAATTTTATTCGAACATCAAATAAAAAAATAATTCTGTAGAGCTCTTAAACGTTGACGCCAATGTTGGAAAAAGTTTTAACGTTCTAACAATCAGCTTGAGCTGATATGTAATAATTATTTTGATGGTCCAAACAAAATTATTTTCAAATTTGTGCTAAGTAAATTTATCAAATATTTCAGCGAAACACACCGTTCTTTCTGTATGTGTAACAAAAGTAATTTGAAACGTGAAAAAATATTTCATAGTGGTAAAGATCGACACTTTTTTGTTGATAGAAAGCCATTCGTGCGCCGCACCGCGCCGTGCCGCATCGAGGTCTATATTGAATAAAACGTTGCTGCAGGTCAGTTTGATGGTATTGTATAACGCGCTCATACCGAAGAGGGTCGATGACTGTATTCGCGTGCTAGTCCTTCATGAACAGGCAGCGCAATCTGCAAGCGTTCCCGATATAGATCTTCGTCACAAAAAAGTTCATGGGGGCGGGCTCGGTTTTAACTAGCCACTAAGTTATTTTAAATCTTAACATATAGAACTCTCGGCGTTGATAACATCGAAATTGGCTGCTGCATCGAGAAACTGAGACGTAAAGCTATATTATATCTTATTGCATCTATGTAGTTACGCCGAAGCTATTTCACAGCTTTTTCACAAGTTAAACGGTTAAGTTTTCCTAGATACGTATAGATATCTGCTGAATAAAACTCAATGTACGTCCATCTTACGGTCTCTCATGCGGTATCCGTTGCCGGATACGTAATCAGGACGTTCGGGTTAATCAAGAACGATGGCAATCGGTAGCTACACGAAGAAAATTTTATATTAAGTTTTAATACAATTTTAAATTACACTTTACTATGTCTTGTATTTTCGATGGACTCTCCAACGTGATTCCAACTTAACTTTTACTATGGTATCTGATACTAATTTTTATCACATAAATAAAGTAATTATTTTGTTAAGCCATATTCTAACATGAAAGCAATTAATTTTTACTATGATACAAAATTTGCTAGGTATATTTGATTTTGTAATAAAAAATTTTTACTATGAAAAAGTGTAAAAATTACGTTATATTATTGTTTTAAAAAAAATAACTATGACATTTAAACTTATAATTTACACGAAGACCGCAGCTACTACCACATTACAGTAATTTTAAATATAAAATTTTCTCCGTGTAGCGTTGTTACCCCTAGAAATGGATGTTTATCCATCAGGTCGTCGCCTCGTATGTCGTACTCGAAGAATGATGCATTGTCGTCACGTCGTATAATACGAATTAAAAAAGAAAGAAAGAGAGAGAGAGAGAGATTTTGAAGAAACCGCCACAGTTGAGCTGCACAACCGCGGTCTAAGAATACCACCTTCGACTACTTCGCGATTATAAAGCTGCGACCTAATTTTAAAAGCTGCGTTTCCGAAGCGGTCGTGTCGCGCCGAGGCGATACCGGCGCACGGTTAAGTCCGTGCGTCTTCGTACTTTGCGGAGGGATTAACGCTGGGAAGCGATAAGGTAAACGCCTGTAGTAATTCCGCTTCGTCTACCTCGCGCTTGTCATTCTGATGCTTTTTATAGGCTCTCGCGCCGCAACGCCTCTTCGAAATTAAAAGCTCCCGCGATGTAATAAAATAAAATATTGATTCAAAATGCGTTTTATAATCTCCCTTGATCATGCGTCATCTTTTCCGCGTTACGTCAGCTAAAAAAATATTTAGTCGCAGTAGTGTTTCTATAGCGCCTCTCATCCCATCTATTATTTTCAACTATCCATTGAGAAGGGCTCTCAAACGTACGGATAATACATTTACAATATACATCCCGCATTATCAGCGTCACAAAGAATTCAACAAAAAAAAATTCTTTAAACAATGGAAGAGTCAGTAATCGTGAGTGTTAGTGGGTTATCCGCACACAGCCCGGGCTGCGCGTTGTTACGAAGCACAGGGTCCATATAATCGATACTCTAGTACTTCGAATGTCTCCGCGGACAGATACGAAGGCGAGAACGAGAAAGACAGAAAAGAGAAACGGGATGAAAAACGAGACAGGAAATATGGCGTGCCTGCTGCTCTATTTAATAGCCGAACGGATGGAAAGTCATTGGCACGAACGACTGCGACGTTAACGAGTTTCATCTTTTACGATTTGCTCATAGTTTTAATTGTTCTCTCTGTCTTTATATGCTATCGCTCACCCGCGCTTCTCTCGTGACAATAAATCTTTTGTAGTACATCTTCCGCTATATTGCACGATTTAATCGGCAGCTGTATTTATGGGCCAACGATTTTATCTATTCATTTTTTACAGTATGATACAGTACAGTACAATCGCAACTTTGCTTTAATTAGTAATTATTATTAACGAAATGCTGGTAAAAAAGACAATATTAATCTCATGATTTTTATAAATATTTTACAATTATTTACATATTTACAACACAAAGTCCAACATTGGGATATAAAACATCTAATTTGAGATTTCCAACATTCTTAAAAACATTTGATTTTAGACTTTGTGTTGTTTGATGGTCATTTTACAACACGATACGATAATTAATTTGGCTACTTTATCTTGATTAGTAATTATTATCTCTCCGTCTGTAATCTGAATCTTTTTAGCACAAACAAGAAATTTTACTCTCAAGTCTCTCCGAAATAAAGGAGAGCGGAATCCGGTTCTCCTTATTGTCAAGTTGCACAATCTTCCTTATTGTCAAGTTATACATTTGTAAAGAAATTTTATTTTTTCTCACTTCTGCTTAAATTTCAATTTTTATTAAATTAAAAAGGTTTTAACATTTATAAACTAAAAAATACAGATTTAGACGCGAAAGAATATTCAAAATATTTGTAAGAAAAACAGAATATTTATCGCTCATAACTTTTGTGAATATTACAAAGATATTTTCAGCTAAAAACTGCAATGTCTTTATGAAATAAACTCTTTTAAAGGTGAGATTCTACGTGGTAGGGCATGTGTGTCGTAAATTTCAAAGTGCCAAGGCGATAATACGAACACATACACGCTGGAACCTCATACATTATTCAGAGAAAAGCAGAAAAGTAAAAAAAGACACGATATAAAGGGACGTGTGAAACCTCGGAAAATAGAGTTGCGTTCGAAATAATCGCATTATATAATTGTTTACGGAATCTCGTCGGAAAATTAGCAGCTGCGTTCTTACGAAAAAGCAGGATCTTCTATCCGCATATACAATCGCGTGCGATCGTAAGGTAACGAATCACATTCCCAGATTGTATTTGGATTCCATTGAAATTAGCGGTTTCAGCGAAATTAGATTAGCGGCTTCAACGAATTAAGCGAGAAATACCGTAACAGCTCTGCGTCATCCGGGTGATGAGTTACAAGATTAATCGTTAATTATAATTGGACTCGCGCAATCTCGATTTTGCAAGATTAAACATTTTATCAAGATCTATGGGAAAGATATTTACTCCGATAAACTCATGAATTAAGGCATTAATGAGTTTATCGGAGTGTGAACAAGTGATTCGAATGACACGAGAATACTATAATGGTTACTTTTCTTTATATGTACTTTATAGAAAAAAATATTACATTAGGAATAACAAATTATACAGTCAGACATTTTGTTTTCTTTCCACAACTCTGTCAATTAAATTAAGGCCGATTCTAGGGCCGTAAACTGTAAGCCCGGATCTACAATAAATTTTTAAGCCTTAAGCCATAAGAAATAGATGAATCACATTCTATTATTCTTCTCGCATTCGACTGTAGTTGGTCAATTTCTTACAGCTTAAAACTTAAAACACCTATTGTAGATTCGGACTAAAGGCCGCAGCACAGACTTTTGCATAACGCATAACGCATAGTGCATAAGCGAATCAATTAATCAGAATCTTCCCTTTCTTCCCATTTCATGGAAAAGAAGAATTTCGATTGGTTGATTCTCTTATGCGTTATGCAAGAGTTTGTGCTGCGGCCATAAGCCGTAAAAAATTGACCAATCGCAGTTGAATATTAGGGAAATAATCATTTCTGATTGGTCAATTTCTTACGATTTACCTATTGTAGAATCAGCCTAAGGGCTTGAGCACAAAGATAGCTACAACTGAGTCGTGAAACGTGAATCGTAGACGTAAGTCAACACACAATGTTTGCTATACGACGTATCGGCATGCATATAGTTACGCTAAAATATTGACCTACTATTACGACACACGTTTCACTACTCAGTTACGATTATCTTTGTACTGGCCTTAAGCTATTTTACCTAAGTTTTAAATCATAAGAAATTGACCGATCATGGTCGATTATTCTTTTCAGGTTCGACTTTGATTCGACTTTGATTAGTCAATTTATTACGATTTTTAAGACTTAAAAAGCTTATAGGCTTTCTACAATAAGCCATTAGTTAGCTTTAAGTCTTAAGCTGTAAGAAATTGATCAATTACAATCGAATGTGATAAGAATAATCCACTATAAGACTTAAAGCTTACTCTGTAGATTTTTGGAGTAAAATCTCACTCCAAAAGACTAAAAATGGAGTCAGTCTTGAGAAAAAAAGAGTAAATATTTTCACTCTTGAACAAGAGTGGCAGATTTTCGCTCTTTAAGGAGTGAGATTTCATTCTTTTGGAGTAAGATTTTACTCTTTTGAAGTGAAGGTCACTCTAAGAAATAAAGTCTTATCCCAAAAAAAGGAGTGAGATTTTATTCGGAGTGAATCTCACTCCAAAAGAGTGAATCTTTCTAAAAAAAAGTGAAAATCTGCCATTCTTATTCAAGAGTGAAAGTTTTCACTCTTTTTTCAAGACTAGCTCATTTTCACTCCAAAAGATTTAGAGACTAAGTAATGGCTTATCATAGAAAGTCCATTAGATAATGGCTTATTGTAGAATGTCTATTAACGATAATATCGACGTTACGTTGTCATTACGTCGTCATAAGTTTCGTACATACTCTCTAAAACTTTTAGAGTGAATGTCACTCTGAAAAGTGATTTCCACTTATCAGAGTGACAAAGATTGAAAATTGAGCTACTCTTTTTTAAGACTGACACAATTTTCATTCTTTAGAGTGAGATTCCATTAAAAAAAATTTAGAGAGTAAAAAAGGTGCGCAACAATATAACCGACATTGTTAAGAATTGCAGAATAGGAGCCTTAAGAGTTAATTGATAATCGAATCGTTCGGTCCAAGTTAGTTTGTTACCAAAAGTTACCAAAACGTATGGAGTATGCAGAGCCAAGAACCAAGAATCACCTCCTTCAAAGAGATGAAACTTCCGACTCCATTTTATCGCTTCTCGCTATCGCAGTTCTCCCTGGTTGAGGTAGCACAGTTGGAGATAACGCGTAACGATCGCTCACCATCGGTCTTTATCTACGTTGGCGCGGGCCATCGATATCTCGGCCGTGTGTGCCCAATCTCGAAACCGTGTTACGCGGGCCGACGAGCGGCCGCGTCCTTAATATCGCCACCCCCATTCCACCTGCGTTCGCCAAGCGGCGAATGGTGCCAGGTGCAACGACTGGCCGACAGCAGAGCGACATTAAACGCCGTCGGCTGCCGCATTGCCGATGTCGTGCCGGCCGTAACCGCGGCACGCGGGGTACGTGCCCTTTCTCCATCGTTCTCGGCCTCGTCGTCTCTCTTGCTCCCGCTTCCGTGCACCCTCGACGCTACAGGCCACCGACTTTCTGAACCTTAAGGGGGTGGACGACTTATCGACCTGATGCCAGTCAGGCCTACCACCCTTAATCCCGTGTACTTCAATCACATGTTGTTCCGATAAGCATTCGGAAATTGGACTTGGCTATTTCTTCGTTATCCTCCTTTATCTCGAATAAACATCCCACAAGTTGTTTGACTAAGAGATCATGGCTTTTGAGATGAATAGCTGTAAACATGTCGTGACGAGAATGATCCCTGAGCGATTTTCGAAGCATCAGGAGATTTCATCGAAAGATATTTGAAAGTTTACTCCTCACGTAGGGAGGAGGGAAAAATCGATTTTTTGTGACCAAATCCGAGAGAGCTTACCAAGTCTCGTTTCAATCATTTGGAATGTATCGAATAAAGGATAATTGGAAATCAAAATTTTACTATGAGTTTATTGTAATTAAGAATATGGCAAATAAGTATTTAAAGATCAGACTAGAAGATACGCCTCGTTGAAACTTCATCAAATATCGCGTAACAATCTCTATTTTCCTCAAGATTGTCTTTCTCATCGCACCATTTCCCGCCATCGCCGCGTAGCAATGTACAAGGTACAACCCAATTGAAACAAACCGCCGCAGTGATGACGGCAACGACGACGACGACGACGACAATAAACTGATAGGATCGCGATCACACGAAATTGGAACGTCGCGTTCGCGTGGCTTGCCGTGTCGAGTCCTCTTTCCTGATGGTACATCAATAGGAATAATACGGGGAAGTGCGCGATGCGGCGAAAGATACGTGCAGGTAGACCGGGGAGTTTAACGACCTTACAACCCCCGCAAGTAGCGGGATCGATGGTCTCGGAACTCCGGGGGCGAACTCTCATCCGTGGCTCGGAGCGCGCGGCCCGGTTGTTTCCACCGTGGGCCGTGTCCTACTTTCCAATCATCACGTTTCGCCGTCGCGCCGTTGTTTCTCCTCTGTGGGTCCTGCTTTTCACGTCGTGTCACGGCATTGCACGACCCGACACCCCGACGGGTGTCTCGACGTTTCACGGATACGTGCCGTGATACACGATCGACATGTCCTATGTATTTGCTACATGATTTCACGATTGAAAAACCCGATCCGATTCGGGTATCAGTATTACTCTCAAAATTTTTTGGAGTAGAATCTTATTCTAAAGAGTGAAATTTCACTCTTCAGAGTGAGATTCACTCTAAAAGTTTTAAAGAATACTTAAAAGTAAAAGTCTTGAATGAACAGATTTTTAATTTAAAAACACAATGATGTTGATATAAAATTGATTCATTGCTGTATATATGTATCTCATTCTTTCAAGATTGGGTCAATTTTAGCTTTTCATAAAACGAGATTCTACTCCAAAAAATTTATAGAGCAACTTAAAGATATTTGTTAAATAAAATTTTCAAATATAGGAATAATTTTTTCATATTTCAGCACTTTCTTAAATATCGTAGTAAATTATTACTAATTTAATAAATAAAAAAATATATCTCACACTTATAAAAACATTTTGTGTGTTTATTTCATTCTTGCGTTATATCATTACAGGAATATATTGTTGCGTAAACATATCAATTTATGCAGATTACTTATCGGTAAAAATCCTTAAATGGTATATAACATAGGAATGAAACGTGCTACAAGAGCGCAGATATGTAAACATTTTTTCATCGATCAGATCAAAATAAACCTTATGTACATTTAATTACAAAATATCAATATATAATATATATAAAACCGTTAATATTTTAATTTCATGCTTTATTCAACAAAAAATTTTCTTTAAATAGATAACTTTTCGTATTTTACAATATTACTTAATAACATTAGGCATCGAAAACCCTGTACTATATAATTTAGCAATTTTTAAAACAAAATTATATTAATTTTTATCTTCATGATTTTTTGACAAGCGCTCATTGCAATACGATCTGCATATATATGCAAACTGTTGGCGTAAGCATCGTATATGTATATTACAAGGTCTAAATATATTTTTGCATAAATTCATGTAATACAATGTTCATTAAAATTATATGTATCTCTATCAAAGTATCCACGATTTATCATTTGATAACTCTTGATTTAATCAAGCATTATCCGCGAGTAAAAATTACATATATTATGCGGCAGTAATATTTAACGTGCATGAAAAAGGAACGTATATTATACTTTTTCTTGGCCAATTCATTGAATCCATTCAGTGATCAGTTTTCTCTATAAGATTCCAAAAAAGTGTATCAAACTGTATAACATTGCCGTTATCTAAATATTTTAATACCATCTTTTTCCGAGTTGGCGTAATTTTCCCATAAAGTAAAGCTCTATGTCTCTTTACAGATTCAGGACATTAGAAGCTATTTTTAAGCTTTGTGGTTATCACTAATTTGAATTTAAATGGATTAATGATTTTGATTCGCTAATATATATATATATATATATATAGTGTTTCTCTGGTTGCTACTTCTAAGCTAATAACGCACTAAAAAATTATTCCTACTTAAACAGTATCTTTGACACTATTTTTAATAGTATCTTTGATACTCTAAATCCTAAAATAGTGATGTTATATATGTAAATTTCCATTATCAGTATTGAGTTTTACTGATTACCAGAGTTGCTAGAAAGAATCGCGATAACATTCTCTATCACATCTATCACATTATGCATAATTACCTTGTAGTTCACGTCTCTACATATCGAGATCAAATATCAGATCGTTCTTAAATTCCAAGTGAACTGCATCTTTCGTGGTTTTAATCGAGATATCGGTTTGAACATCTTCGGTGGGTTTTTCCTCGAAGCTAGAATTACGCTTATGTAAAGAATGTTTGTCATCAGCATTCGATTTCACGATTTCAATATTGGCGGTTCTTTGTTGTTGCGAATCTCGTTTATCTCGTGCAAGTATGGGTTTTACGTTCTCGGAAGTTTCCTCATTCGGAGACCGCTTATAATCTACTTTATATTTGTCACGTTCTTCGGTTTCAGAATTTTCACTTTCGCTTAGTCGGCGATCATGCGCGCGTTTCTTATTGCGCAGTTTACGTTGGTTCTTCTTTCGCTGTCCAAGAATACTCGAATTAGATCTAAAGAAAAGAAAATAATAAATTATGCGAATGAGTTCATTAATATATCACTTGTAAAAGAAAAAAAAAACTATATTTATATTTTTTTTCTCTTAAGATTTTACCATTTCCGATTAGCTTGATCAGTCGATTAATGCCCGTTTCTACTAATGTAGTTTAATTTTAATCTCAGTTTAATTCTTCATTTTTTTTTAGTTTTAAAAATCAGAAAAAGATGAAGATGAAAATTAAATCGAAATAAAAACTAGTTTCAACTATAATTGGTCATTTCTGTTTAACGACAAATGTGATTGATCAGTTTCAATGAAATAATCGGCCGATTAAGTTAATAGGAAACGGTGAAACCTTTAAAAAGCTAATTGATCCCTATTATAGTACCTAAATAACTGCCGTGAAACAACATCATTAAATCGTACAGTCTTTTTCAAACTGGAACAATCTGATTCAGAATTGATATCATGTATGGAATCGTAATGATCATCATGATAATCTGTGCATGATGCAGGTAGACTGTTTTCGTCGGCACTCGATTCGGACATGGAACGTGAAAAATCGCGGGCGCGACGTGACTTTAATATTCCTTTCGAATGTCTCACACTGCTATTGCTGCTATTGCTTGCCAATTCATCTCCACTGCTTTCTGAAACTGATCTGACTTTCTCAATGTGCTTTTTCTCTTGTCGCCGTTTCACAACTCTTGCATTTTCCTCATACTCCTCTTCGTCATCAGAATCCTGCTGATTTGGATGAATATTTATGACAACACCATCATCTTGCGGCTGTACGGAGATTTGCCTTTCTACCTGAGATTCAGCTTTCGGAGAGAACTGTAAAAATATTTTACTTGTTATAGATAATGTATAACATTCTACATTTTAAAGTGTGCAATATATTTATAATATTTTTACCATTAATTCTTTAAATTTGCTCGTAAATGACGCTGCTGTAGGAAGATCTTTTCCTTCCATGAATTCTGTATCCACTCCAACAAAATATTGTGTTATATTCTCAATATCTTTCACTGTGATGTTAAAAACAACGTTATTGTCCCATGGTTCAATTGTAAGAGTTTCTGGTTCGATATAGCCGTTTCCTATCTTAAGACACAATGAATAATGTTGCGGAAAAAATCCAGCACCCATAGATGTTAGCAAGATATGTATTCCTACATTATTATTTAAAATTTTGTGGTGAATTGCATCCGGATTTACGTTTTTTACATTTATAATAATGGCTAATTGATTATTGTAAATATTACAAGTATAAGCAGGCAGATTATACTTAAAACTAGGATTCATAAATACATCAGTGATTTCTGTTTCATTACTAGTCCGTAAGGCAGTATCTTCACATTTATCTGTTACTTCACTTTCTTTATTAAATTTTATATTTTTGCACGCGTTTTCGCACTCTTCCACTAATTCTATTTTGTTACTAGACAAATTTTTTTCGTTATCCTTGGATGTTACTATTGCAGCACTGTTTTGATCACTGTCAACTCCACTATCTGCTCTATCAGTATCACCTACTGGTACCAATGACCGAATGACTGGTAAAGTTACAATTAATTTTTTGTACCTTGGATCAAATTTAGCACTCCCACTATCTCCGTCTACGGGATATGGTAATGGAAGATCCAGCAAATATTTTGCAGGCTTTTCACTTTTCAGGGTAAGAGATTGTTCATGTACATCGAGCGTTGCGTCGTTAGCGCTTTTCAACAAGGGCAAATTTATGGTAATCACCAATTTTTTAGGAATTGCGGCAAACATCTTTGCGTCTCGGCTTAAAACAAAATCTTCCATTTCCACATCGGACTGATGTTTTATGGAAAATTTAGGCGCAACATATTTTTCATCTACAGGTTTCTGTTGCTTGTCCTTATAATAAGTGGTGGCTGGTGGGGCACGTTTCGGCTTTTCTTCCGTCTGCTTTAATTGGCTCTCCCGACTTTCGTCGTAACTCGACATTATCTTCTGGTAGATTTCTGGTTCTATGTCCAATGGTTCTGTCGGTGATGTTTCCAAAGGTTTTCTGATCACTGTAGGATGAGCCATCCCTTTGAAGTTAATTTTAGGAAATTTCAGATTCTTCCTGTCCAATTTCACCTAGCAAGACATAGAGAATACATATTAGAAATAGGTATTACAAAAATAAAATTAGGCGTGTCCTTTCCAACTGATTCTTTTGCACGGTTCATATTTCTTCTCCATTTTAGAGAAAAAAAAGGACAACACAAATAGTTCAGCTAATGCTCATTTCTATCAACGTAAACTTTAACCTCAGTTTAATTTACTTTAATCTTACTCTTATCTTTTTCTAGTTTTAAAAATTATAAAGATAAAGAGTAAGTTGAAGCGAGATTAAAGTTAATCTATTTGACAGAAATGAGCATTAAAAGAATAGATTGGAGCATAAGCTAATAAATGTATTTGGCCACTCGCATTATACTGGATCAGCCCATTGAAGGCTGCTTTATATAAAGTATCTAAATACAATGGCATAATAATATAATTAACTTTAACAATGAAATAATGTACATTCTGCTAAATAATGACAATATCATTATTAGGTATTTAATCATTTAAAATAATGTTTATGTTTAATTCCTTTTACATTTAACTCCTAATTTCATATATATAGAAACTTTCAGGGTGCTACTAATCTAGTGTAATGCAAATGACCGAATTCGTTATTGGAGTTATGAACCTTAAAATTATTTTCCACGCCATCCATAGCCGTGTTATTGACGATCTCGCGGAACCGCGCGTTCTTGGATGCCAAGTAGATGGTGTCCGGATGGAAGACCACGTCATACACCACACACCGCACATTCTTCTTGTCAAGGTCATAGCGGGGTGGTATCAACGTATACGGAATAGACCACTGTAGGCCACGGTGGCCCTGTTCGTAGGAAGGCTGACTGGTGGGACGCGCGACAACGTCGTTCTTACTGATGTTCAAAAAACACTTCCTGTCGCCGTTCACGCTGGTCTTAATGACGTAACCGGGCTCGGGGTTAACGAACGTCACGTCTACGCCCCGCTCCTTCTCGAGCTGGGTGATCTCTTTCTCGTAGAGTTTCCTGTTATCCGGGTCGGCCACGTCCTCCGCGTACTCGATTAACAGCTTGCGAAACTCCTCTTTCTTCAGACAGTCGGTTATGTCTTTCAACTCCTCTCGCGACACATTGAAATCCTCCCAATCTTTTCTGCGGTGCTCGTATACGTCCATCTTATGTCGCGCGTGTTTACAAATAGACCCGTCGGTAGAAAGATCACGAAGAGCGCACAACACGTGGATCGCGGCGCCACCGCACCGGCCGGTCTCTGCACCGGCTTGCCCGATGCGCCCGTTCGATCACACTATAAAGTTTCGTTCAAACGCGCGACTACGTTCTATCGTTCTATCGTTCTATCGCCGACGAATTCTTTCTCGCTTCCCAGATAGACAAATCTGTCGGAAACAGATTTTCCAAGGTGTCTGCTATCGACAAATTTCGGCACAATGCAAAATGCGGAAATATAATGAGGTCTGTTAACGGAATATGATTGACAGATTGACAGAAATTGAACCCGAATCCATCATTTCGTAATCATAAATGGTATCTTTTATTTAAACCCTTTCAAAATTCTCTCTCTGACAGATTCTGTTTGATAATTTCTACTCTCGACCGGATCATGTTGACTTAATTGCTGGTAAAACATTGATGCTAATCTGCTGTGATAAATCTGCCAATATACTTATTTGTTGACGTGTCTTACAGGATTGCTTATCAGATTCTTCGATGACTAATTTAATTGATAAAATAGTTCAAGTATTTAAAATTCAAAATATTCAATTGTAATTTATTTAATTCCCTAATTAAACCTTTCTTTTAATATTAATAAAGAAAAATAATTAACTAAAAATAATTAACTATCCTATTCATATTAAACATAAAATAGTATAGGCACCTACTGTCTAAATTCTCTAAATTCTTTGGAGTGAAATTTCACTTTAAAGAGAGAGAGAGAAAATAACCCAGTTTTGAAAAAAGGCTCAATTTTCAAATTTTAAAGTGAATTTTTCAACTTTTAATATGAATTTTATTCTTCAGAGATTTACTTTAAAAGCTTTAAAGAGTAATAAAATTAATGATCGGTTATGACGATCACCCTTAGGACAACTTCGATTAATTTAATTGGTAATTAAAATTTATCAATCAATACTACTTGTATTATTTCATTATAATATAAATAATTAATTCTTTTTCGTTTAATACGTGAAAAGAAGATGTAAAGTAATATAATGTAATTCGAAATTTTGTTGTAAACAATTTTGCCGATTAAATTAATCGCTGATTAATATTAAATTTAATTGCACACGTGCGCACTGGCGCACATTAAAACCGCTCTACACGGATTAATGTAAAAACGTGTGTTTAAACGTAGAAACGAATTAAATGGCAAAATCATCAATATATTTTATTGGGTCATTAGGTAAAATATGTATTTTATAATTCGAAATATTCGTACATTTAGATTAAATCAGTATACAACGGCTTTAATATCCACAGTTTGCGTCACTATTGCGTCCAACTGAACTCGCTGTGAGTTCCGGGTTCGGTTGAAGTTGCTCTTAGAGATTAGTCATACAGAGTGATATGCAAACGCGACCGCCCGTTGCAATATGCATTGGAAAGTGAAATGTTGCGTTTCACCCAATCAACCGATCGGTGGGGGTCGTAGGCTGTGGCGAAGATGTAGGGATCACGCTGTTTATGGGTGCCTGACCCACTAACATTCTCCTCAGTTACTCGGTAACGGCCTCGATAATCCATAGAGTATCTCTCGGTAAAAGAACGTGTGAAATTACATCAGTATTATACACACATTTGATAATTTAATAATAAAAAAAAGATGCGTCGAAATCGCGGTCTCCTGTTATCGCTTTCGACGTGTCTGACGATAGTCTTCGTCGTTCTGAATACGCGATCATCCACAGAATTACTCGGGTCCGCGATTACCACCGAGAAACGCAGCGTGTTGAAGAAACAGGAAGTGTCACGTGCCGATGATCGATGGATTACTCGTAGTCAGGTGAAGACCAATGCATATATCATGCTTATTATACCTAAATAAAACTCCGCGTCAATTATAACTAAATAGGTATATCAATTTAGCGTCAACTGGAAAACTTCGCGTTTCTCAGAATATCTCTCGCTTGAATCTTGATTCGAGTTTAATTGTATATTCTCCAAGTGTGTATATCAAATTGAAGCACGTGCTGCGGAACGTATCATCGTTTAATTCTGTATTTAATTAGTGAGCGGCAGATGCAGTCTCAAAGTAATGCACCGAGATGACTGCCTGTGCTTGCGCAATGGAGAATGCATTCCACGAGCATGAGATGTGCACGATGAAGCAAAAGCGCGCCGTCGCGCCTGTTTCATGCTATTACAAAATTATATAGTAATCACACTGGACATATTTAGCGATTTACGTATTAATTCCGCGCGATGAACGCCTGTTTTTTTCATCATAAAATGGTTTTGACCCGGAAATAATTTCCTGGAGTGGAATTTTTACATCCCAGTAGCGAGAAAATAAAGTTCACAGAATTTTCTTTACTGACGAAAACCCACATTTTATTTAATTTCTTTCTACTCTTTTTAAAGAAAATATTGAACAAATTTACATAATGATCTTAAATACTATAAATTTTAATAAAATAATAATCAATATATGTAATTAATAATTACTTTTAATTGAGGTGTAAAAAAACACCCCAGATGAGTTTATGCGAAGAAATCAGGTAATTATATTCTTGGATTAAAAATATAAGATGTTATAGTCCCAAGTAGCACAGTAGCGTTTGTAAAGCGCTAAAAAAGTGATTATATGCGCTTCTTTAGCGCTTTGTAAGCGCTATGTGCTACTTGGGCTGTATTAATTTACGAAACGTGATGACGTCATTATTTACGATTGTTATAACTATCAACCAGACGCATCGATACATTACTCCGTCCCTCGCCGAATTGGGAGAGTTGCCATACAAGCACAAGCATATTCTCATGTTGACACGCATACCCGGTGCGGGTGGCGAGTTGATGGTGCTGATCTTGCAGCGATTACAAGGATACAATGCTTTCAAACATATACGTCTGCCGCCGGGCGACAACGGGCTTTTGTCAAGTTCACAGCAGGTTCGAGAACAAATTCTCCCTGACTTTTACTCAAGACTCGATTAATTGTTTTTGCAAATAATTTAATAATTTTTATTTATAATATTTCACAAAAGAGTTTTTCAGAGGTCGTAACTTAATTTATATCGCAAACCATAAGAAACTTTTGATTTAACAGGAATTGTTGATAGAAGAGATTACGAGTATCATCAGACAAGAAGCTATTCCCTTAACTTTCGATGGGGATGTAAGGTTCCTAAATTTCTCGGAATTTGGACGGCAAGGACCTACCTTTATATCTTTAGTGAGAGATCCCTTGGATCTACGAATTTGGGAAAAGTATATTTTTCTACCTATTATTATGGGGTGAAGAAGGGAGAAAAGGGGTAGAGGAAAGAAAATATTAGGAAGACAACGAATTTTCTATATTAAAATAATCATATTTTGTCATGATTCAGGTATAAAAAAGGAGAGAAAGGGATGCATTATTATGGAATTATACCTTATTTTTGTGGACAGGATCCGCGTTGTGTGTAAGTATTTTTATTGATCTAATTTTCTTTAAGTCATCCGAATAATCATCTGAAGAGTGAATTTGACATCCTAATTAAGAGTAATCATTATTAATTATGTATGTGCGTACATTGTATATTATATATAATTCTACAATTTATATTATTAATATATTATATTATATTTTAACTATAATTTATTAATATATTTGAGATTATCGTGATAGATTTACTCACAAAATATTTTCTAAAAAAACATAAAAGAAATTTAAAAAATAGATATGGGTTTCTCAATCTGTAAATAAAACTATTGTGAGCTTTATTTTTTTATTAGGGTGCAAAAATCATCCCAGGTGATTATTCTCGAATAAATTCAAATAAAT
The DNA here is from genome assembly GCF_001594075.2 of Trachymyrmex cornetzi. Classification (NCBI taxonomy): domain Eukaryota; kingdom Metazoa; phylum Arthropoda; class Insecta; order Hymenoptera; family Formicidae; genus Trachymyrmex; species Trachymyrmex cornetzi. Next base: position 668,159 of record NW_017299817.1, on the reverse strand, counting down.
CTCATTGCGTATAATTTTACGTAACACTTTATTGCATATCGAGTAGGCATTTCTGTTACTTTAGCTGGACGCCAAGCAAGAATATTTTTATGAAAAAAAATATGAAGTAGTTGGTATTGATTTTTATGCTACGTACGTGTTTTCCCTAGGGAACAAAATAAAACGTGGGCAATGGAGCGAGCTAAAGCAAATGTTATTCGATGGTATCCTGTTGTTGGTATATTAGATTACATGGAGGAGACACTAAACGCGTTTGCAGGTGAATTTCCCTATTTTTTTAAGGATGCTATCCGTGTCTATGATCATTTCCGTAAGTACTCGTATAAATATTTATCGATCTATATACCTATATATTTTAAACTTATCAATTGAGCGTTTCGTCATTCTTTATACCCGTGTCTTATATGTTTCTGTTTATATACAGGACCAAAAGAGAAGCATCCGGCCATTTCTTCGGCAACTTCAAGGCTACGAATCAAAGACGCAGCCTTGAGAAAAGTGCTTGCACAAGAGGTAGAATTTTATCAATGGCTGAAATCTCGACTTCTCAATAAAACATTCAACAATGGATGAAAATACTATCCGATGAAGATAGATATAAATCAACTGCAATTAAATAAATCTTAAATAACAATCGTGATAAATTTTCCGCGTTAAAAGGAAATTAAAACGAAAAAAAAATTTTTAAAGTCTCTTATGATTTCGTAATTATTATACCAAAGAAACAAATGTGAACTTTTCGTGCCATCTAGAGGTTGATTCTGTAAACACATAAACCATCCTACGTAGAGGATAAAATCGTTGGCGACTAAGTTTTACGTGTGCAATTTTTTATCGATTGTAGCGCATCTTGTCAGAATAATTAATTATTAATGTTACTACAACTAGCAATAGAGCGCATTCGCAAATGACGAAGCCGCTACAATCCTTTTACGTCAATGTAGTTTAATATTTGTAGAATAAATACAGAAGAGTACAAAGAAATGCTTTACGTACATGTCGACCCCTTTCTTTTCATTCTCTTTTCCTTTCTCTGTCAGCACATTTTCACAAAGATAAAAAGTGAAAAATAATATAGATAAAATGCGATCTACATAATCTAATTATGTACACGAAAATAAATGTGAAAATGCTACCTCTTTCTTTTGCATAGACAATATTGTTCTTTATAAAAAAAATTACATGTGTACATTCGAATTGTTCTCTACGCACAATTTGGAACAAGAAGAATATTGGATTATTCCAATACAACGTTTTTTTTTTTGCAAACGCATCATGAGCACGATTAATTTTTATAGATTCCGTGGAATCAAAATATAAAAATAATTATCATTATCGATCATCACATTAGCGTGTATACATGCTTATCGTGAATGAAAAAGTCAGGGAGGATCGGGAAGCGAGTTGGATTGATTAACGCGAGGATGATGCATGCAACAGGATAACAGAATCATGTTGATGTACAGATGGACCAGCAACAACATGAGAAACGCGTGCCATCACTTCTTCTTCGCGTCTTTTAATCCAGCGCCTGCGTTGAATTTGAAGAAAATAATATCGCCATCCTCGACTACATAATTACGTCCTTGCTGTCTGTACTTTCCGGCGGCCTAACAACAAAATAAAACGTATGTAAAAGTAGGAAATGTGTGTCACATATCGTTTAATATAAAAATTATAATTATAATTCAAATACTTTTACTGCTGCTTCCGAGCCCTCGTTCTTGAAATCTTCGAATTTCATCACTTCTGCCATGATAAATCCTTTTTCAAAATCTGTATGTATTTTTCCCGCAGCTTGAGGCGCTTTTGTACCTTTCTGTAAAACATAAAAAAACATATTTCTATATTATAAACATTAAAATGCATTAATAAACGGTAAATTAATAAAAATAAAATTTATGCTAGTTACGTTAGTATAATAAAAGGATAAGAGATATATAAAAAATATATAATACATATTTTTCTTATTATCATTAATGTTATTTAATATATAATTTTTCCATTAATATAATTATGAAATTTTCTAAATGTAAATTAATTTTTATTTAACTTTATTGCTATGAATTCTATATTTACCTGAATTGTCCACGCCTTGACTTCATCGTGACCAGACGTGAAAAAATATTGCAGCTGTAACGCCTTGTATCCTTGTACAATGATTTTATCGAGTGCACTATACAGAGAAAAGAAACGTACAATAAATAAATGTGTTTCTTTACTGAGACTAGGATAGGTGTCTGCTATATACCGAACACGACGAGGTGTAAGTTTCTTACTTTCCGCGAATCACGAAAAAATGAGGCGCGTCCGCGGTCAAAGCGGGAAGTGTCCAAGTTGTGGAATAAGATTGTCTCGGGCCAAATATCGTCTAATAACGGGTTAGCGCAAGTGGAGCCGTCCAACGCGCGGTGGGCCTGACGAAAGTCTGAGAGTTCAAAGAATACACATAAAGCCGAACGACTTAATACCGCAATTTTATCATTTCGACTCCAGTCGGGGACCTATTTCCCGGCGCCCTCAGTTATCTGCGGTCTCGAAATAAAATCATGGTATCTTTCGTCCCTTCGTTTGTATTCCCCGATCATTAGGCAAACTTGGGGAGTATCGTGGACTTTGCCTTCTATTTCCTAACTTACTAGCTGTGAGAGAAAGTTCAGAAAATATTATATAATGAATGTCGCGGGAAATACCAAACGTTCCTCGCTCACCACTATTTCATTTAAATATTTTCCCAACATCCGCCTCTCTTTTTCGCTTATTAAAGTACTTTCTGGCGTATCGAATCGGATTTAATTCAATGTTGTTCAATGCCCTAATTGAGTCTCCGACTCATAATTATAACTGTACCGTACAGCTCGATTAAAATTCATTCTGACAGATAAAAAAAAAAGAGAGAGAGAGAGATCGTGATGCAAGTCTGTATATGCGTATACCACGTACAACGTACCGCCCTGGGGTACGAATGACCCGCTAACCAATCGAATTGCCGAACCCCCGCCGATTACTTCTCGCTCCACCCACCCTCCTCGATTATACCGGCGTGCCCGCGAGGGCGGGAGGGGTTTTTATGCAATTTTGCAAGAATTTGAATAGCCGTTCGTAAAAACATAATGCGCCGCGACCGTGCCGGCTACGGTTTTTATTAGCCGTCCCACGTGGTGAGAGTGGGACAGGGGTCTAGACGCCGAGCCGACCGTGCCCACCATCATTATTACCGTTAGAGAATAACTCGGTGCATAGCTAAATGTGGGAACTCCCCAAACTCGGTCGAAGGAGATGCGTCCGCAGCGCGATTTTACGAACGTCCGACCTTCTTTTCCCTGCAATCTTGCGGCGCTTCGTCGCCAACCGGCAACGAGCGACGCGCGTATGCGAGAACCACACTACCGAATTTCTCTAAGTTTTAAAGGCGGTGGTAAACGACGCGGAGCCCCGAGCCGTACCCCCTTATTTGCGAGCGCGACACAGCAACATTTAGAGGGTAAAAGTAATAATAATCGTTATAACGGACCGGAGGAGGCCGAGAGATACCAACCTGGTGACTTTGTGTTCCTCGAAGTATTTTGCGCGCTCCGCCTCGTCCATATCGAGAATCTTGTTTTCGCAGACGCCGCTGAAAGGAATTAACACCGCGCCCGGATCGTTCTTGTCGACCCATTCTTTTATCTTGATTAACCTGTTACAAAGAATAACGAGAGATATAATGAACTGGGAGAGATACTAGTTCAATCGTCCATTATATCGCATACCATTTGTTCTTCTTGCGTATATAATCCTTTTCCGACAGGTTTACCAAATAGATGATCGGCTTTGACGTAAGAAACAGATACTTGTTCAACACCTCGATCTAAAAATTCATCAAGTGTAAAATTCTTTTAACCTTTCAGTGCTACTCTTAGTATGGCATATCCGATTTTGTTGTTCCTAGATAGTTTTTCGAAATTTTCGTTTACTATATAGAACTTTTTTCATTTTTATTAATAAAGATATACAATATAATTACTTGATATCATTGTATTCCTTAATGAATGGCATTTTGATTGAAAAAAAATTTGTTGCAATATGTTCGCGCGCTTTTATATACATTTTTATAAAAATTATAAGCACACACACAAAGTTGGATTGAATTAATATGCCATACACAGCATGTTACACTCATGATAAAATATAATGGGGGATTGAAGGGTTAAATCACGATAAAACGTATTATATACAAATGTAAAATGTTTAAACTCACATCATTGGCACTCCAATCGGCGAACCTGATGTGTTTTTTCTCGTCCGTCAAGACACCCTTTACTTTTAGAAGCGTATCCTACAACAGATTGAAAAATTCCACTTAATCCCGAAATTCACTCCTGTTGCGTAACGGCCTTATTTCTCGACAATCAAATGTAACGACTTCGACATTCATCGATCTCGCCAGACATTCAGATGCACGAACGTGGGCCATCGAGTAGGATAATTTCGCGATCGAATCGTGATTAGAGGATCGTGCTGGACTAGTCGAGCGCGCGGTCCCATTAGCTTTGCCGAGAGAAAGAGAAAGAAAGAGAGAGAGAGAGAGAAACGACGAAAAGGTAGCTTCGAATTCTCGAAAACTTTTGCCAAATTGCAAAGTCGAGAACGAGGGGAAGATCGGTAATTACCGTGGGTCAATCCGCGGAAGGAGGGTAAATCCGACGATCGACTCGTTCCAGGAAGCCTCGTTTCGCCCGCGTTCTCTTAATTTCCTCGATAATTTCGTAGCTGGCCTGACAAAAGGGGCTGCAACTCGCTAGACGTCTTGCGCCGCGTATGAACATCAAGCGAGGGAAAAACGCAAGAAAATTCCTTAGACTCTCGTGACGAAAAGTAGTTCGGTAAAATCGATTAGACGTAAGATCGATTTCATGTTTACAAATGATTGATATTTTTCGTTATATATAAAAATACGCACCTGCCACATATCAAAGTCGATTTCGTGATTTCGTATATAAATTCATAGAAAAGATCCGGCATGATTCTCATCAGAAATAACTTCTGACAAAATTGACTGATTCTCTGCAACTTTGTTTTATTTTATAGTTATGAAGTGAATGAATGGAACCAAGTTTGTATTATATTATTTTTAAAACGTGTTCTCTTGAAAAAATGCTATTATTTTTCTTCATTCTAATATTTTTAGGATATTTAATTGATTGAAAAACGTAAAAAGTAATCACCAGATACATATAAGATTCATGACACTTTAAACTTTCTATTACCTGTAGAAGGCAGACGGTTTACTTGCATTGTGACAATATTAACTTTTGATCGGAATCACAAAAACATAAACTGTAAAATAAAAAGCAAAGTTACAGCTAATTTCGTCGAAAGAAAAATAAACGGTCGAGTGAATCGAATGTGCGATTACGTGATTTGCATTCTACATGCGATATCACTAGATAGTTTACAGGAAGTGATTTTGCAAGCTACTTACTTACTGTCTATTGTATTTTTATGTTTTGTTAACTATATTCTATTGTATCACATGTCACGTCTATTATTCTGTTAATATGTATTCTTTTCACATAGCTTTGCAATAAACTACATTAAATTAAATTAAATGTATATACAGTACCCTCCATAAGTTTGGGAGCAACCTACGTTTTACAGAAAAGCCCCGAAGAAACATATTTCGTACGAATCGCATTTTAATTAAAATTCCATATTTTAATAGCATGCTATTAAATCTTTAATTGAAAAAAGACGAAATAAAAGTACATACATACATACGTTATAGCGTACGTATGTACTTCATTTCGTCTTTTTTAAATTAAATAATTATTTGCAAATCTGTAAAACGTAGGGTGTTCTCAAACTTATGGAGGGTACTGTAAGTATGTATTTATTTACACATTGATGGAATTACATAGTTGGACGTTATCACCGTTGAATGGTATTTTTCGAAATGTTTCCATTATCCTACGAAACTATCACGACAGTTTAACACAACGTATGTATGCCACTGCATAGCGAAAATGTATAAGTTACACATTGTACGTTATAGTAATGAATGTTATGCCGATAAAGTTTAATCGAGAATATATTCTTTGCTTCTTGTTTTTTTTTATCATTTGTTTATCTCTTGCCTTTTTGCCTTTTATTCTGTTTCTTCGTTTCCTATAGTTCAAGATAAAAGTTGACAAATTTCAGACATATAAAAAACACGTGATAAGAAACACGATTGTTAATAAAACGGTCACAAAGAGGAAAAAAGACCAGAGGTAAAAAGCGAAAAACAGGAAGAGCACTATAAGAGCATTGCAAATTAGGTTTAACTCCGTAATAATGACAAATAAAGACAATGGTTGCATTCAGTAAAAAAAGTTGCTTTGCACACGCACACAACTGTTGTACAATTATTTAATAAATTAGTTTATACATTTAGATCCAATGAGGAACTAAAGGCAAATTCGATCATGTTAAAGAATCTTACAATAGTTACAAAGTTGCTTTTTCCGCTGAACGCAACCATTTTTAGCAGATATAGAATTTCCGTAGAAATTTGCTGCTCTTTTGAAAATCTATTTTTACACGAACAAAGCGTGTTTCTCCATTTAAAGAATCTATTCTACTGAAACGTAATGATCAAATACTCACGTATTCAGGTTTCAGCTTCTTATCATTACCGCGTATCACAAGCTTCTCGAGTTTCTCGAGGTGGACGTTCAAGAATTCCACGTCCTTCAGTCGTAACTCTTCGCTAATGATATCAAGGTCTCTTACGGGGTTGACGTCACCCTCCACGTGGGTCACATCGTCGTCCTCGAAGGCACCTAATAAAGTACAAGTAAACAGATCTCTCGCGCCAAGCCAGGAAACGTAATCTCGGAATTGGGGCTGCACTTATGTTCGTACTTATGTAACGCCTCAACACAAGGCTCGCATGTCGACTGTTTAAACGAGCCACCGCCACCGCCATTGCCACGCGAAGATTGCCAGGTTGGTTTAATTGAAAAAATTACCACCTGTCAGCGGCCTGGCAAGGCGTATTAACCAGCAGAACTACCTCGAAATGTTATTTTCAGTACGAGAATATAATATATATCTAACGATCATTCTCTCAAAGGAATCAGCAGTCGTTTAATGAATTATTACGTGTTGTACATTATCGCGATGTAAAGTACAACATAGATCTTGTGGCTTTCGTAGGTATGAGAAATATCGCATGCCGTTAATTTTATTGACAATTATGTGTCTCTTCATGAACATTATGACAAATTTATTTTTCCACTTGGTAATATTTACATTCTACGGGGAAATACTGTAGTAATGACTACAACAAGTTTTTGTTATGTACTGGAATGTACTGATATTATAACGGAAAATATGATATTTTTATTCAAGGATGTTTTATGTTTTATGAATAAGAGACTTATTCAAATATCGTAAAAATATCGTAATATATACAATTTCAAGCGATTGAATTCCATCAAAAAGAAGTTTTACAACATGAGTACAGTGATTTTATATAAACTGTTTTATCATGCAGTTAAAAGTTACAATATCAACGCAGTAATTTTTTAGATAAAAATTTAATTAATTGTGTCATTATATTTAAAAATTTTTATACATATAACAATTTAAAATATCTACATAATTTGTCGCAATGTGCATTGTAATTTTATTAATGTGATTAATCGAAATGCATATATATAATTGATTATCAATCATTATAGTAATAAAACTAATAAATACTTTGTCATTATATTTTAGTTTAACAACATACTCAAAAGGAGATATAATAATTTATATTATTTTCCCTACATATTTTGATTATGATAAATATTTAAAAATTATATGTTACTTACACAGATGTTTGCTAATCAATTAAGTTCTTCAGTTTCTCAAACAGAGTTTCTTTAAAAATTTGAAATTTTAAAATAGTTAATTAAAGTCCACATTAAATATGCGTTAATAATCAAACATGCGTTCTATAAAAAAAATTGAGATCTTTTAAAATTATATACCTTGTTACTGTAATTTCTTGTTATTTATGTGTGCGATAGACACATCCACAACGGTAGGTGCAAGTTGATCGATCTGGATTATCGCAAGGGACAATAATGTAATGTGTTTCCAAGAAGATAGTTAAACCATCAACACATGTTCGTAATGCCAACAAGGTATACATGTGTGTCGTAAAAATAAGTTTGCAATCGCGATTGCACGATCAACGGGCGCAAAGTAAATATCGCTCGAGATCAATCTCTCGATCTCATCGACAAAAATTTCCTTCTTTCGCCGTAATCGCTATTGTTGCGATTCCGCGTTTGATAAGGTTCTGTGAAAGTATCTTCCTAGCGATTTATTTATTTATTGCGCATGTCAGTGCGAAACGATTAAAATGTTATTAATAACGGAAACAAAAATAAATAAATATTGGAACAAAGGTAGTAACAAACGGCGACATTTTCAATGGTAGCATACTTACGACAGAGATGAAAAATGCCATCGCAAGCTCCGATGTGTGAGAGAAAACTGTTTCCTAAACCTTGTCCCTCGGAGGCACCTTTCACCAGTCCAGCAATATCCATTACGTGCAAGAAGGCTGGAACTTTACTGGAAATCCGAATTTCTAATTACTATTATCAGATAAAGATAAATGTCGAGAACAGCATAAAAATGCATCCTTTTAATCATAGTTATAATCATAGTTATTAGCTATAAATTCGTCAAAGTCTAGTCCTATATTTATCAATAAATAACTGTAATTTCGATTTAATTTACTCTTTATTGTGTCATTACATTTCAAAATTTTAATCTATCTATAACACGGCTTCAAATATCTGTATAACTTTTTGCAATGTGCATCATAATTTATTTGTTAATTCAGAAAAAAAACGCGGTCTTGAAATACTACCCCATGTAGATTATACCTACTTCAACTTGTGCCCGTTTTTATCAGTGTAGATTAATTTTAATTTAACTTTCTGTTTATCTTTTTCTAATTCTTAGAACTAGAAATTCTAATTCTTAAAACTAGAAGTTCTAAGAATTAGAAAAAGATAAAAAGTAAGTTAAATCAAGATTAAAATTAATCTATATTGGTAGAAACGGGCATAAATCGAAATGGTGTGTTACACGGGGATAGTATTTCGAGAACGCAGCTTGTCGCGTACGCTGATTTCAACGGAGGTCATTGATGATCGCGAATTAAAGGTCGAAGGCATTTACCGCGTGATGCACGCGCGCAGAATGGAAATAGGGGAGGGACGACAGTGACAACGAGGTGTATTTAAATGCTAATGCCAACGGGCTCATTAAACAATTAGCCTTTGAAGGGAGGCGTCGGTGAAAGTGGACGAACTGATGAACAGAGACGGAGGGGGGAGGGATGGTGTATTAGCCGGCTTTCATCACGGATCGTCGAATCATCCGACACGTGCCGACAGTCGGGGTTGTCCGATACATAGACGATGAGGACGTAACGATAATAGGGTGGACTAGAGGGCCCCGATGAATCGGCCGCTCTTTGATCCGACGCTGTTTCGCATTTTCAATGCTTCGATTCCTATCGAATCTGGCGCAAGACAAGCGCGTTTCACATTTAGGCATCAGCTCAGTATGAAACCGAGCGAGGAGAAAGCGTAGATAGCTTATCCAAAAGGAACATCATATTATTGAAATATAGTCAGGAACTTTCGTAAACTTCGTCCGCACCTTCGTAAATAAATTTATAATTAAAGACATTTTATTTTTAATATTTTAATAAAGTAATCCAAACTTCGAAACAAATTTATTTAAAATATAAATGGATCTATACGGAAAAAATTTTATATTAAGTTTTAATATAATTTTAAATTACACTTTACTATGTCTTGAATTTTCGTATGGACCCTCACAACATAATTCCAACTTAACTTTTACTATGGTAATACTAATTTTTATCACATAAATAAAGTAATTATTATGTTAAGCTATATTCTAACATAAAAACAATTAATTTTTACTATGGTACGCAAACAAAATTTGCTAGGTATATATTTTTTACTTATCTTTACTCTTTACAATACTAACTTTCACTCAACAAGATTTGATTTTGTAATAAAAAATTTTACTATAAAATTTGCTATAAAAAAAGTATAAAAATTACGTTGTATTATTGTTTTTAAAAAAATGATTATAGCATTTAAACTTATGATTTACATGAAGACCGCAGCTACTACCACATTATAGTAATTTTAAATATAAAATTTTTTCCGTGTATAAAATATTCCATAACAATTCAAATTGTCCATATTTCTCTATTAATAAGAAAGTCTTTTCTTTTGACCACTCCATCGGGACCATTCACGTCGGGAATGCAAACTGAGAAAAGTGCGTTGATGTTAATGGCGGCGTTTGAACACCGTTCACACTGTATGCTGTCTTCTTTGCAACGACATTCGCGACATTTTGTTATATAAGGGCCATGGCACACAAAAAAACTTAAACAGTAAAGAAATCAACATGTTGGATTGGCTACTGCTTACGGTCTCTAATTTGATTGGCCAATTCGCTTACTGCTTAAGTTTTTTGTATGCCATGGCACTAAGTCTGTACCCGGCTTTAAGATTGCCACATCACGTGCTGAAGCGAATAAAGAAACGTAACGTCGACGAACGAGGACGTTTCACGTTTCGTAGACGAATTTAGACCAATCTGCATTGCAGATCGCCCCTCGCTCCCTTCCAACTCCCTCGTCTTTCTCCAGGAATAAAAGTGAACAAGTATGGAAATGTCCCCCGTTATTCCGACTCGTTTCCCTTCACGAGGGTGCATCTTTACTCGGCACTATATGCTTCCATTCTGTTGTACACATTTACCCTACGTTACGTTCAATGTACTTTAGGAACATTTCTCGCTGTTTCTTACCTAGCCGGTTTAAAATATTCGCAGAGGTAGTCGTATCTCGCGTCAGGCACCGGAACGCGACGTGCTGAAAAAAAGAATTGAATAGCTTGAATTCTTGACGATGTAAAAATGATTAACTCTGTGAAGCTGACGGTGGATCTATTGAACTCACTCAATAATAAATCTTTTTATTAAAAATGGCAAACAATTCAATTTTCAGTATGTTTATTGAGAGAAAAAAATAGTTGCCATATTGCTATAATTTAAATATAATTGTTTGAGACATATGTATTTATAGTTTATAGTATATTGTTTTAACCACTATAGTATAGTCGATTGTGCTGTTAAATAATTAATATACACTGCTTCAAAATCTGTAGTTTTTTCTTAATATATTTTTTAGTTATTATTACAATACTAATGCTCGAGAATAAAAAAATCCATATCATCGTCAATATTCTAAATCAATCTATTAATATTAACTATGATTAGTAAGTTTGTTGGTACTGACAATATTATTAACTAAAGTCAGTATTACAGATCCAGTGTCAATAACTGTTATAAATTTTGGCGTCAGCTTCGAAGAGTTAACAATGTTTCATAGATCATATACTCATAACTTATTGTTAAATAAACGTGTCCATGCAACGTATAAGGAATATTTAACAGGATTATTTTGGTACAGATACATATGGATTAGTCTTTTTCATGGTGTCAGTAACGATCTCTACAATTCTGTTTCGTCCATCGAGTCGCTTGCACGCGGTCTTGTAAATATCCATCTCGGTCAAGTTTTCGGTCACGTTGTGCGTCTTCAAGTAAACGCCGATGTAAATCGCGGCGCTGACAGCCGCCGACAAGCCGAATATCTTTGGACGTCGGGCGCCGACCAGAGTTACAGCTTTGACCAACATTTTCGCCACTGTTTGCTCCAGGAAAGCCACGTCCGACAAACGTTGCTCTTCGATCGGCGGAAGTTCGCGAGGAAACGCAATATCCATTTCAGAGTATTTATTGTGCTGCGCGAGAAACTTTTCGCGACATTCTTCGCTGCAGAAGAGATATACTTTATCCTTAAGGATGGCACCCAAATCGACTTTGCCTGGTGTTAGCTTGCGATTCGGCAGGCTGTCGACATAAGTTACCAGACACAGCCCGCCGACCTGGAGACGTTGAGCCCAACAAGCATGCTCCACGTCGACTGTCTCCTGCAACATCCGAGGTCGTTCATCGACAAGAGACGCAGTAACAGGTGAAAGGTAATACAATGGATCTTTAACGAAGGCGTTTATATGTTGCGGACAAATCCAATAAAAATATTCCCTAAATTGGACCATTCCTTGACTGGTTACAAATTGGCCAGAAGTTTTCAAGATGTTTTCGCGAAACAAGCAAACGGGACAGTACGATTCGTATCGACTCTGAAGCAATCGAAACTCGTACGGTAATACGCACATTTGCTTCAAACTGTGAACCTTATCCAAGTTTGCCTCATAAAAGTAAAGCATGATATTAGTAAATCGTGAGCATACCGCGTGATCTACGCGAGTCCACACATGCCACTTACTCTTAGTAGCATTCAATTCGATTACGTTCTGCCAGAGCCTTTTTAGCCAGTCTCGAAAACTCGCTTGGCCCGTTTGCCAATCCTTGTAACGTCGCGACAGAAAACTGGCGGAGAAATTCAATGGACTTCTGGTATCATCATTATCCCAAGACAGACACTCGAGGCAGAACTCTATATCCGCTTTGAAATCAAGCACAATCATTGGCTGTATTCCTAAAACAACTAGTTGCTCGGTTTCCTTACGATTTGATGGACAATCATCCAGAATATAACCTTGAGTTACAGCGCGTGTTCCTATAGATAACATTTCGATGGCACGTGCTACAGATTCGATCGAAGCAGCCTGACCAGCTCGAAGTTGGTCTTCGATGATACGCGCCGACTCGGTCCAAGGATAGTATTTCAATATGTGGCGCAACGCCTTGCCGCGAGTGATTACCTTCAAGCCATATGTTTTTGAGAAACGATTCGCCAAAGTTGTTTTTCCGCATTTCGGCGGTCCGATGATGGAAATTCGAAGCGGAAGAAGCGGCGGATGGACATCTTGCACGAGATACTTCGACGGATTATTTAGAAATGCCGAGAGCGCTTCTTCGCCCGCAAGGAAATAAATATATGGGCGGTACACAACTGGAAAAATCTGACCACGAGTTTTCATCGGCAGAAACATTTGAATTGATATCGTATTGGTGTAGAGTTGCACGGGACACCATCGACCGAAGGAACTGAGGAAATAGTAACCACAATCGAGAAGTCGTTCGGCTGTGACAATATCGATGGTGCACGTGAGATTTTTTTCTTCCTTTTCTTCAATATTTTTATCAGCTAAATTTGCTTCGTTTTCGACTGCTGTTTCGGTCAATATTTCATTCTCTTTATTTTTTTTTTCGACATTCCTAGCAATAGTTGCAAAATCGAAACGAAATTTAATATGATTTATCGCATATTCCATTATATCTTCGATATTCGCGAGATTACACTTTATTATATTTCCTTTAAATTCAGAAATTTGTTCCTCGAATTTCGTCCACTCCGATTCGAATTGCGTTAAATGTTCAAGATATTCCCATTCTGCATCTTCATGTAATACTATTTGTTCTTCATAATCTGCCTCTTCATTTGTAGAATCATCAAGATGAGAAAAAGTGCGAAATTTATTCAATAAGTAGATATACGGCTCTTCTTCAAACAAAACGATAACGTCTTCAAAAATGATGTTAGCTTCGTCAACAATTTTTCGCCAAACTTCGACATCTATGCACATTCCATCGATAACATATCCACCATCTCTTCGAAGCTCCTCTTCTAACTTTTCATCTGGTATTCGCTTGATGTTCTGTATAATAATATCAGCCTTTTCATCAACCGATATGTCGATAGGCTTCAGCGAGACTTGTTCTACATTTGAATCGTTCTTATAAAACTCTTGAATTGCATACTTTTCGCGTTGTTTAACTAATTCTTTTATAATCTTATCAACATTTATCACGGCTCCGCCGAAAACCTCCGCCAATCTTATGCTAAATTCTGATTTACCAGCGTATTTTGGCCCAAACACTGCTATCTTGCAGGTTGGCCGCGGATTCGGTGGTAATAAAAAAGTTCTCGGATTTTCGATGAACAAATTTGTAGCTCCTTGAGAAGAGAGAAAAAAGATCATGTCCAAGAATCGCACCGCGTGCTTCGGGAGTCCCTTAACGGTTCGTCCTTGTGCTAACTCGACAGGGCAGTAAAACTTCCACGCGGAAAGTCTCCAGGGGAATCTGAGAGATACAACTTCTTTTAGTCTTAAATTCTCGAAAGCCTCTTTAGCAGATTCTTTTGCGAGCTCATCGCTCAAGTTCATTTCTGAAGATGTTCCAAGAAAACGTGCGTTATTCTGTTCGATCATTCCTTTTGGAAGAATCGATGGCAGTAATGCCAAAGTACGCAAACGCGTTTTGAGTATGTGAAGTATTCGTCGCACGGAGCTACGGCCATCCACGCGGACTACATGCTGGGGATTATGGGCGAGAATCCATTTATCGATTACTGGCAACGCCAAACGTTCGTAAAGATCACACTGTGTCTTAACATTGCGTGTTATGTCAGATATTAGTTTCACCAATCTTTGATCATTTACGGCCAATTGTTTGTTTGTAATTTGGAAGAAATCAAACGAGGTGTCCGATTCGTCGTGTTCGGATTCGGATAGTTGCATCACGAATTCGTTTTCATCAAAAATATCGCCTGTCAGATAGTTTATGCGCCGCCGCGCGCACTTACTAGCAACATCTTGCTTCGGACACATAAGATAAATAATTATCAAAGGTTTTCTTGGCCATATGGTAAATATTTCGTCGATCTGTCGAGGGACGTCTTGTTCGTAATCAAATTGCATCTTACAACCTAAACTATCGAAGCGATCTTTATGTGTCTCGTGCGGTTCAATCGTCGTATTTTCGCAAAATTCTGGGTAAATGTCATCTATATTCAAAACAGGACTGGAACATGATGGATAATTAAAGCTTACATCGTTAGAGATAAACGGTAAACAGCCAATGACGTAACCTCTGTGTTTGACATCCCTTGTCCTGACTCTGCAACGTATCAAGTTCATAAGAATTTCCGGTCCTACAGATCTACCGAGCCGCAAAATTCTTTCCAAGTATTGGCCTTGGTCAGTACCAGCATCGATCTCTTTTTGAATTAGCGACGTGGGCGAAAGTAAAACACAGTTCCAAGTATCGGCTATCGCCGATGCAATGTTGGCATGATCTAATCCAGGTTTCCCAAAAATAACGAAACTCGGTGGATCGGTTCTAAGATAATGATTTACAGCTTCGTCTTTCGAATAAAGATCCTGATTTGTAAAGTGTTCTTTGCGAGATACAGGTTGTGGTAAAAGCTTTTCCTTTTCAAAAAACTTAGAAGCGGTGACAATCCTTTTCATCGGATGTACATCCTCAGCAAAAGCGTAATATAAATTAGCCTTTGGATATACAATTGAGGAGGATACATGTGCAGAAATCTTTTGAGAATCTTCAATTAATTGTAGAAAGCCTCTTTTTTTCTTAAACGATTCATCAATAAAAACTCTTTCAGCATGATTCTCCCTGGGCTTTTCTAAACGTCTGTCACACATTTTTGTGTAATTAAAGTAACTTATATCGACGATTTTAATTTCAGTTCAATGTTTGTCACATAGCTGTATATGCAAGTAAGGTTAAACAAACGAAGTCGAAATGATTTATATATGAGCTGTTTAAATTACCATTTTGCTTCATAAGATAAAGCGAGTTTTTAAATTCATCAATTACATTACGTGTTTTTAAATTCATCAAATCGCATTATGTGCACATGCAGATTACAGAGTCAAATTGCATTTGTGCATAATGCAATTGATCCATCGATGAAAAAACTCGCCTAAAGTATAATTTAAAATGGGGAATTCCAAGTTGATTATAATTATTAACTTTAATCGATATTCGCAATTCCAGTCCGCACATTTTCTTCAACATACATTGTGAAAAATTGTTTAAAATAAATGCTTTCCACAATTTTATATAAGTTCCAATTATATAATCTTGTTTCTAAAATTTTTACTTTTAAAATGAAAAAGAAATTATTCAATTACGTTAACTTTAAGCAAAGATACGTTAATTTACAGTAGACTAAATCTGCAAATATCAATTAATGAGGATTAATAAGATGAAAAAAATAGTTATCAATAGACAACTTAATTATATTTTAGCAATATAATAACGTTGTAGAGACAGGAAAGAAGGATTGAGGATATTCGAGGCTTAAATTCTAATAATTTCGTTTAAAATTCACACAAGTACATCAAGATACTTATTTTCATTGGGATCGATGGTGCAGAAGGGGAAATTCTCGGCCGCTGCTTGGCTCTTGGTGAGAACGTTGAAGAAAGTCGATTTTCCTACATTCGGAATCCCGACTATGCCCATTTTTAAATTAGTACCAACGCGACCGATAAGTGGCTTTCGCTCGGGTTCCTCGGGCTTCTTCGGAGCCATGCTGGACATACAAGACGTTAATTAATATGCCATCGGTACCCAAATTTTACAGCCGATGTTCTCTGTAAAATTTTGTGGAACGAGTGCCGCGTGCGAGGCATGGTACGCGCGGAGCATAATTGGCTAACAGCCGACAAGACAGTAACTTGGTCTGTCGCGTCGTAGACGTAGGATGCCCGAGGGTGCGCGTCGTCGATATACTGGCATCAACTGGCATCCCCCGAAATACTTAAGCGCGGCTGCGATATTTCGTGCGTGCGTGCGTGCGTGCGTGCGCCGCCCGGAGCGGAACTCGCAACTCGCAACTCGCAAGCAAGGAATCCGTTCCCCGGCATCGTTCTCTCGGAGCGCTCGCGGTGACTAATTATATTAATGCGGACGGCACATCGCGAGCGATTGCTGTATTTACCGCGAGATTGAGGCTCCCCCGTCCCGCCGGTATACAAGCGGGCCGCCGCGCTGTATCAAAGACCGAGGGAGGGCTGCGCGGGAGGAGGAATATGGCCGGGCGAGCGGGGGGACCTGGGATTACTGGGCACCAAAGCCGCGAATCACCGGCATCACGCCGAGAATCCGCAACCGCGCCCGAGGCCGCCAATCCGCCACCGTCTTCGCGGTTCCTGTTCCTCCTCTCTCCCCCACGCCTCGCCATCTTCCTCTCTTTCCACCCCTAGCGGTCTGCCTCTCCTCCCTGCCTCATCCCCCTTCGCCGTACTCGCGCGTTTCAACGCGAAACCACGGCGCCTCTCGTCGTTTTTCATCGCGGTCCCGGGGAAATTTGCAAATTACGATAATGGAGGAGCATCTCTCGAAGAAGCGTTCCGCCCGCGATGCTACTCGAGAGCTCAAGAAGAGCCCAGAGCTGCCTTGGCGCCGCGGCGTGACCGCCCCTCCCCTTTTACGACGTCGTCTCGCTTTTGCGGATCGCTAGACGCACACGGTTAATGGGCGATCCCGGAGACGCGCCCGCGCCGCACCACGCCGCCTCTGATCGAGATTGAACCTCTGCCCTCGAGGCCGCTGTTAATCGTGAAAAATCCGCAAAATGCTTTTACCGAGAAAAGACTCTCCTCAAAGAGTTCACATTGATAATGATATGCGAAAAATCATTATCGAGTATCTTAGTGCAAGGAGCTGCAACCTCATATTCCCCATAAACGCACAATATTCTTACAATGTTATATCAATATTATTCATCTTTTTCAATTTTCATATAACATTCGAAGAATATTATGTTTTATAGGGAAAATGCGCTGATGTGCTAGAAATTGATGCGCTAGAAAAATAATAATATTCATCGTTTCTATACAGAAAAAAAAATTTACTTGTTTCAAGTAAACACATTTTCTTGAACTATAATTTATTGATTGAAAGAGTTAATTACTTGCCACAATAAATTTGTTTTTTGTTCCAATAAAATATTATCCTGAAGCAAACAATTTATCAGTGAAGAAAATATTTTATTCTAATAAAAACACAATTACCTGTTGGTAGAAAATTGTTTCATTAAATCTAATAAATGTCATTATTTGAACCTGATTGTTGTTAATAAGAAAACATTTTTCTTAAATTTATGACATGAGTATTAGAAATAGTACATTGGTTACTTTTTATAAAATATAATTTTTATTTCATAAATCAATTTCTTGGTTACCAAAAATATTTATTAGTAACGAGAAAATTGTTTCATAAATTAATTAAATGCCTGCTAGGGACTATTTGAGAAAATTATTTTCTTGAATCAAATAATTTTTTCTTGAAACAAGTAAAATTTTTTTTCCGTGTAAGTAAATGCTGTAAAATTATATCTATTAAATCATATTAATATTTTTGCGTAGGTAAAAAGACAAAATATAATATTGTGTGTGTGTGTGTGCAAAAATTATTAAAATTGTCACTTTCGTATGTCTATTACACATAAAAAAAATCACTTTATTAATATATAAATCACTAAAAACATATTTTTATTAAATATTTTTCAAGTTTGATAAAAGAAATTCCAAACGATTTATATAGGTTCAGAAAAGATATTTTTTTCAGTTAAATTTTTTTTTAAAAGAGAACAAATTCTAGTGCTTAGCAATAAAAAATTAACATTTTCAATTATATTTCTTGTAGTTTGTGTTTATTATCTTATTTAATAAACATAATTCTGCATATTAATAAATATTTATTTTTCGTTAATATTATCATTAAAATTCAAATCATCCGGATAATTTGGATATCTTACTTAATGGGTAATCGAACAACTCGGTAAATTCATTATTTAAATGTTCGATTAATTAATCCGCATGTTTACAGTTCTTGAAACTTTTAACCGATCGTTTTAACATCGCCGCAGTGTATCGAGTAGAGTTCCTGTAATAAGAGTTAAGACAATAGGATAATTTATTTTTAATTAGTAGTATAAATACGATTTTAAATTGAAAGTTTACCCCCTCAGACCTGATTTTATTGGAACTATAAAAATGTTTTTTTAATTGAATTCATGCGTACTTAAACAAGTAATTCATACTAAACAATTAATTTTTTCAAAATTTTGATTATTTTTCCAACATATACATTATTATATGTATGTTATATCTCAGATGACGTTGAAAAAATTAAATAACTTGAACGAATAATATTTTCAAATTTGATGTACATTACGCTGTACAAAGAGTCTGACGGACCCAATACTGTATACATACATATATACATCAACATTTATCAGTTATATATTAACATAGCGGCGGTTTGTCTTAACTCAAATAGTGCGTTTGGGGAGACGCTATTAGCGCTACTTTTGTTATTCCATCTTTGTGTTTATTAGACGTAAAACAATTAGAGTAGAATGAAAGAAATAGCGCTAATATATATATATATATATATAGCGTCTCCCCGAACGCACCTTTATTACAAATAATTCTAGCCTCGAGTTGAAATGCGCGCCTCGCCGCTACGCGTAGCAGCGCCGTTAAACAGTGCTGCTGCATGACGGCCGGTAAGAGAAGCGATTGTCCGCACCGCACTGCAATAACTTAACCTTACCTCGCTACCGGAACGATCGCACGTCGACAGAACGTTATATCCTCGCAAATGAATTTCCACGACTTACAAGCGTTACGTCCATATTCTTCGCGTAGTATCGAAGCACCGCTGCGACGTGCTCGACACCATCTAACTCAGTACACCTGGCGATGTCTGCAATCTCTATCGCATATGCGTTTCCATCGAGTCGTGCCCGCGAATCAAAAACAGCGCGCCCGGCACTCGTTCCACAGGCAGCGTGCATCGCGTGGATCCTTCGAAAGATACCTCGTACGTCCGTTATGCGTTCGCAGTACCAATATCGCAGCACGATGCGTCGAATACGAGAGAGCGGCACGGCACGTAGACGACGTCACGGATTCGACCGGCCCCGCGGGTTACAGAGTTTCCACTTATCCGCTGAAACCGCGCAGTAAATTACCATGCCGCGCGATCGCTCCGTCGATGATGCAGTTTCGGGAAACAGAATCCCAAGATCCCTATTTCCATCTTTGCACGCTCATCTTTTCCCTTTGCGAACGCAACGATTGTTGTGTCTTTACATTAAACGCCAAAAAGAATAAATGGTAATTAATTATATTGTAAATATTGTTAAGTCGTGAAATCTAAATACGCCAATCGAAACTTTAATTTGAGAAGAGATTAGATCGAGTTTTTTTCGATAGAAGTATGCAATGAAGTTTGCCGATCATTAGTTAACAGCGAATTTGATTGGACGCATTCAGCGCACCGATGCACTCACATTAAAGCCGTCGTACACAAAATAACGTAAATATATCTCTAAATAAACATAGAAATCGATTAAATGATAATGAAATACTCGATACATTTATTGTACTATTAGGTAAAATATGTATTTCAATCGAAATATTTACATTTCATTTGTATACTCAAATCAGTGTAGAACGGATTTAATATGCACGCAGTGCGCATTAGCTTCCAAATCCAATTGAATCCGCCATTAGTTTTTTACGCTTGTAACCGCCATTTATCACGTTAATTGTATATCTTTCTGTTTTTCGCGAATTTCAGTCGAGTTTATGTCGATCGCTAGATTAATTATCAGTATAAGAATTTATATGTAACGTTAATGTAAATAAGTTTAAGAAACGTATGAGATAGGTATTCATAATACGTGATTGAATTGTAGCAATTTCCGTGAATTACAAGGTTATGACCACCATTAATCTCGGATCTTCACATCTTCCGCAAGATTTCTCCTGACGTTACATTGTCCTGGCTCATTGCAGTGTGAATCATGAATTGATTATTAGCTAAATTGGTGAGTATATTTATTCATCTTATATTTATAGTACCATTATTCTATTAAGGCACTAATCGAGAAGATACGGTTTTGGCAGGATTAATTTTTAGAAAAATTAATAATGTTCCATTGAGAATTCTATATAAGACAAATATAAAATAAAGCTTGCCAATTGAATTATTTAGTTTGAATCGACAATCGGAATCGGTTTACCACATCAACCATATCTTTTTTCTTTGGCGATATACAAGATTTTCCAAGGTTAAACCACAGCCAATTAGAAATATGAATATATAGGACCTTAAAACAAATAAAAATTTTTCTCTGAAAGTTTGCTCACAAATGTTTTGTTTAAGAAATTTTTTATAAGTTTTAAAACTATAGGAATGAATAATGTTGAAATAATCTAGGCATATCTTCTTTATTGCTTTACAATAATTAAAATGTAATTATTAAATCGTTGGCCGAGATAATATATTTCACAATAAAGTTCCTTACAGATTTTATGATGCATCTAATTAAATTGGAGAAATTATTAATATTTCAGGTTATATTGTGTTGAAAGTATAATCTGCATGCAGTCATACTTATGACTCTTATCTTACGAGATAAATTACATTTACATTTAAAGTACATATGTATGTATTATTTAACTTTGACAATATGTGGCGTTTCTTATATTTTAATTGACGTATTAAATGTTTGAACTAATGACCTCCAGTCCTGAAAAACAAGCATTACATTTATCAGTGAAAGAATGAGTGTCTAATATTATGTAATATGTGTTTGTAATTTTTTTACGCACTTGTATTATTGCTTTGGTTACAACTTACAATGTAAACAAAAGTTTATCAATAACCTTCAATTTTCAAAATAAAACATTTAAATTATTCTATAGTTTTATAACTCATGGAGTCTAGGCATTACTTGCTTGTAAAGCAAGTTTCTAGAGAAAAAGTTTGTTTTGTCTCTTAAATTTATATTTTTTATTTTAATTATTATATTCACATTATTATATTTTAAGTTTGGTGATTTAACTTGATAACATCCTGTATATTCAGCATTATCATATTGAGGCGCTAATTGAAAAATGCAGTTTTTCCAACAAAATTAATTTGTAGAAAAATCGGCCTTTTTGCCGAAATTTTCTTTGAAAGTTTGCTTGCGAACACTTCGTTTAATGCTAATTCTACAATGAGTCGATAGTCCTAATTGTAAGTCTTATCGCCAAAGTTGACCAATAGTCAACTTGTACAACTAATGCTGATTGACTGACTTCATTAATTAAGACTAATATTCGTATTCATAATTTTATAATTAAGTCTTCCTTTATCTTCAGATACTCTATGAATTGTTTCATTGACTACAAAGTCCCAATCTAAAGATAGATTTTAAGAAGCCTTAAGTACAAGATCTGACTAATGAACACGGGTATTTTAGATTTCCGACTATACATAATACATTGTAGAGAGAGAG